>NW_026911802.1:0-18522 GCF_963692335.1 Osmerus eperlanus
CTTCCCTCCTCTCCTCCCTCCCCCCTTCACTCCTCTCCTCCCTCCCCCCCTTCACTCCTCTCTCCTGATTCTCTCCTTTCACTGCCTCTCAAACACACTCCAAGCTACTCTCAGAAATGTTTTAATTAATCTTCAGGATTCATTTGCACGTTTTGTTAGAATGCCCTGACTAGCGCTGGAGAAGGAGGAAGAGGAGAACATGCCTCAATCAAGCCAGACGAGGAAACGTGTCTGTAAAACAGTTCTACAAAATAAAAATTTCTAGTGAAAAAATTCTGGCGAAAAATTTCTAGTGAAAGAATTCTAGTGAAAGAATTATATAAAAATGTATTTTCAGAAAAAAAAGAGAAAATATTTTTTCAACCTTTTTAAAACTGTCCAAAAAAACTTCAACAGTTTTTAACCCTAAACCCTAACCCTCAAAAAATTGTTACAAAACTATTGCAAAAACAATTTTGAAAGCTTTGCATCTTCGATGAGTACTTGATGACTCCACTATACTCTACTTTAATATACTATTTTTTAGGATTCTCTGTTCTCCTCCTTTTAAACATTTTTTTTTTGTTTTTTCCACACACACAGTGAATGGAGAAGTGAGGAGAGGATGGAGAAGTGAGGAGAGGATGGAGAAGTGAGGAGAGGATGGAGAAGTGAGGAGAGGATGTTGTACCAGGGAACCAGATCAAGTTCTTCCAGGTTTTTGGACCAAAGTCTTCAGTTTCAAACCCTTCATGCAAATCAAAAAATCATTCTGCACTCTCACCATATGAAACATTTAGTCTCTATGTGCTTTCATTCTACCTCTCTCGCCCTGTATTCACACACACACAAACACACGGACACACAACTTTATTTGAACTGAGAAGAACAAACTGTTTTCTGTTTGAAGGCTCTTTGAAGCTTCCTGTTCAATAAACTTGTCTGTTCAGCATTACCTCCTGTCAGCCCTCCCCCCCCTCCCCTCCTCGACAGCATTCGACCAGATCAACGTTCTGCCCTGTCTACCCCCTGCCCTGTCTCCCCCCCCCCCCCCGGCCCTGCCCTGCCCATAGTCCAACCCAACATCCATGCTAATGCTAGGACCATGCTAATGCTAGGTCCATGCTAATGCTAGGACATGCTAATGCTAGGACCATGCTAATGCTAGGACCATGCTAATGCTAGGACCATGCTAATGCTAGGACCTCCTGCTGGGGTGTGGAGGCTGTTTCTGATGTCTGACAGGGGAACATCGGAGGGTTCCTGTCTGGGTGGAGAACCAGGAGGAGAGACAGAGAATGTAGAGTCGGACGCACCTCCCCTCCCGTGTCTTTGTGTGTCTGTGTGTGTGTCTGTGTGAGGGTGTGTGTGTGTGTGTGTGTCTGTGTGTGTGTGTGTGAGGGTGTGTGTGTGAGGGTGTGTGTGAGGGTGTGTGTGAGGGTGTGAGGGGGGTGTGAAAGGACATCCCAGAAGGTGTCCTTTCAGAGCTGCTGGAGAGACTGTTATGGCTCATCCAGGGACGAGCGAGCAGGAGAGAGGGAGCAGCAGTCATGTGATCTGAGAGACTGGTGTGTGTGTGTGAGCGTGCGTGTGTGTGAGCGTGCGTGTGTGTGAGCGTGCGTGTGTGTGAGCGTGCGTGCGTGTGAGCGTGCGTGCGTGTGGTCATCCTGTCCTGATAGTACAACTACTGATCCCTTTCTTTCAAGCCTCAGAGAAGACAAGATGAAGCGACTGCACACACACACATACACAGACATGCACACACACACACACACACACACCAGTCTCTCAGATCACATGACTGCTGCTCCCTCTCTCCTGCCCGCTCGTCCCTGGATGAGGACCAGTCATGACTGTCTCTCCAGCAGTCTCTGTCTCACACACACACAAACACAATTGTATACGCACAGACAGACACAAAAAAAACACATACACATACTGTCAGACAACAACAAAAACACATGAGCGCACACAGTCTCTCTCCATCACCACACCCTGTCTCTGTAATGATTCCTTCTCTCTGGGGTCCTGTTAAGCTTTCACTGGAGCTACCTTGCGTACAGCAGGTAGATTGATCCTGACTTATTAGCAGCAAGATAGAGTACCAGGAGGATATTAATACAAAAGGAAATGTGTTATTTACATTTACATTTACATTTATTAATTTAGCAGACGCTTTTATCCAAAGCGACTTCCAAGAGAGAGCTTTACAAAGTGCATAGGTCACTGATCATAACAACGAGATAGCCACAAACATTGCGAGTAGCCAAAACATGAAGCACACATTGTGAACAACCAAAATAAGTGCCAAAGGGAAGAACCATAAGAGCATGTAGTTAAACAAGTTACAATTAAACAACATGAACTGCTATAAGTGCAAGTGTACCTGTGGAAAAAAAGCAAGCAACAATAATAAAACAATATATCACAGCGAGTACACAAATTTAAGTCAGTTACCACTAACCACACACACACAAACACACGGACACACAACACACAAAGACAACGTGTTATCCTGGGCTTATCAAGTGCTCGTTAGGGTTTTAATCAAAGCACTTCAAAACTTGCATATGCGGTTCTTGTCGTGAATCCCTAATGGGGACTTTGGTAATGGAAAGAAATGACGCTGCCCAGCTTCCCCGAACAAAGAAGATATTTCATGTTGGACCTTCTCAGAGCTACAATGGAAATGTTTTCTTTTAAAATGCCACTGGCCCCTATTGTCCTTCTCTGGCCCTCAGACACACTTCCTCCGGGGAGAACAGCGTCTACAAGTCTGCTTCAGCCACAACAAAGCTCTCAGTCCTCCACACCTACCCAGGTCATCATCATCACCACCCCAAACCAGCCCTCCCTCAAGTGGGGTGAAAACCCAGCCCTCAGCCTGGTGATGGAGCGAGAGGACTGGGATGATTCAGGCTGAATGACAGCTACTGGTGTGGATGGGAACTCTGGGCTTGTGTTTAGGGTGCAGCATGAAGACTGCTCATCTAGGGGGACAGGTCGTCTCTGGTCCTCAGGAAGAACTGTTTGAACACACACACACAAACACACACACATGCACACCATCTGCACACACACCATGCAGACAGCTTTTCCAGCGGGTGTAAAGTCAGGAGTCCAATGTGAAGTACTTCCTGCCAAGGTCATTCAGAGAAGTACAGACACTGTGGAGTACCCCCCCCCCCCCCCAGGCCTCTCTCCTCCTTTAGCTCGGTGAGCTAACCCACCCTGACCTCTCCCTTCAGGAGACGCCGCCACTTCTGATGTTGCCGTGGCAACGCTCCTGCTCGTGACACACTTCCAGAGAGCTGCACACACACACACACATACACACACACACACACACAGCTAGTCTGAGAATATCATCCCAGGATGACAGGGACATGTAGAGGAGTCCTGGGTTACTTTTCAGATTAGTCTCACCTTTAAACTAAATCAAAGGCAACTCATCCAAAATAATCACACCCCTGAAAGCGGGTAATCTCTGAGCGGTGCTCCGGTTGAGGGGAACGGAGGCCTCGTTTGACAGTCTATCAGCGCCTCTCTTAGAGAACTGCTGCGTCCTGCTTTCCTCTCAAAAGCTCCCAAAGTCACATTCACCGCTCCGCTTAATAACCAGGCAGCAAGGAGACAGCCGGGAGGTCAGCCTGGCTAATGAAGCAGTCTGTCTCCGCTAACGGTGATTAGCTCTGATCTCCCTGCCTCCCCCAAATACACTGGTACCTTCTTCATCTGTCTGGGGTCTGGGCCAAGACAGATGACAGCAGACCTCCCTCCTCACCCTCTCTCTGTCTGTCTGTCTGTCTGTCTCTCTCTCTCCCTCTCTCTCTCTCTCTCTCTCTCTCTCTCTCTCTCTCTCTCTCTCTCTGTCTCTCTCTGTGTCTCTCTCTGTCTCTCTCTGTCTCTCTCTCTGTCTCTCTGTCTCTCTCTCTGTCTCTCTGTCTCTCTTTCTCTCTGTTTATCTCTCTCTGTTTAACTGTCTCTGTCTCTGTGTGTCTCTCCCTCTCGCTCTCTCTCTCTCCCTCTCTCCCTCTCCCTCTCTCTCCCTCTCCCTCTGTCCCTCTCTCCCTCTCTCTCTCTCTCCCTCTCTCCCTCTCTCTCCCTCTCCCTCTGTCCCTCTCTCCCTCTCTCCCTCTCCCTCTCTCCCTCTCTCCCTCTCTCTCTCTCTCACTCTCCCTCTCTCCCTCTCTCCCTCTCCCTCTCCCTCTCTCCCTCTCTCCTTCATCTCTCTCCCTCTCTCTCCCCCCCTCTCCCTCAGGCTGCGTCCCTTTACTCTCCAGACTGCTCCAGTTGTTCCTCTGGGTCTGGTGACTCAGCCAGTCTGCTGGTTACACCAACACACTCACAAAGGCCAAAGGTCACTATGGTCAAGGAAGCGAGGGGACACTTTATATCTATCTACATCTCTATATCTATCTCTATTTCTATCTATCTCTATCTACATAGCTATATCTCCATATCTATATCTCTCTATCTCTCTATATATCTATTTCTATTTCTGTCCATCTGTATCTGGATCTCTCTGGTGAAACCACACACACGAGTATTTACACTAGCACACTTCAACTGCAAATGATGTGGAGTGAAAGGTTATTCTACCTCCTATCAGAGAAGATCTAAAATGCATGAATTATGTGAAATGTCATGAAGTCTGATTTGATCTGAGGTGAGCCACTCTCGTCTGTGTCTGAACTATGGCGTTCCCTCCCTCCCTCCCCCTCTCCCTCCCTGCCTCCCCCTCTCCCTCCCTCTCCCTCCCCCTCTCCCTCCCTCTCCCTCCCTCTCCCTCCCTCCCCCTCTCCCTCCCTGCATCCCTCCCTCCCCCTCTCCCTCCCTGCCTCCCCCTCTCCCTCCCTCCCCCTCTCCCTCCCTGCATCCCTCCTTCCTCTCCGCCTGCCACTGTGTACACACCCCCAAGGTCACCATAAAGGCCAGTTAAGTTCTCTGAGAAAATCTCTTGAAGGTAAGGTTGTCATCTGTAGTGGTTTGGCCACCAGCTCTAGGCTGTCGACACGTAGCTCCACGCTAGCAGACATCTGGACCCCAGCCAGTAGAGGGCAGCATCCCGTGTGTGACGGGTCTGTGCTAGCACACGTTAGCGTGGCGGGTCTGGGCTAACACACGTTAGCGTGGCGGGTCTGGGCTAGCACACGTTAGCGTGGCGGGTCTGTGCTAGCACACGTTAACGTGGTGGGTCTGGGCTAGCACAAGTTGGCATGGTGGCCGGCTGGCACATCGGAAAACGGGCGCTGAGGTTGGCGTGGCAGCGTAGCAAGTTCAGCGCAGCTGCCTGGCTGGCGTGTCTAATGGTCCTCGATGGCGCCGAGAGAAGCTTCCAGAACAGAGGAACGGTCCAGTTGGACCTGGAGGGGCGGGAGCACGACTCCTGCACTGTCAGGAATGCCGCCAGGAAAACACATCAGTCAGAATTAGCATGATGCCTTGCCGGCTTCCCCCGTTACATGAGACGAGAATACGCACTCGCTCTCTCACGCACACACAGACCAGCACACACACACAGACCAGCACACACACACAGACCAGCACATACACACACACATTTACGTATGCACACACACACAGATGAAAAACACACACACACACACTATACTGGTGCAAGTCATTCTCAACTGGCTGTCAGTCTGATTACCTCCCTGACTGGTAAAGCAGGAGAGGAAGTGATGGCTGGAAGAGTCTGGAAGGATGGTCTCTGGTTAGAGAGGCTGGGCTGAATGCTGCAGTCTGTCAGTCCTGCTGCTGACAGACACACAGACATGTTGGGAGAGACTTCACATCCTTCCTACTGGGATTAAGTCACTGCTTTTCTTGCTGAGTCATGAAGAGTGTACAGTGTGCTAAGCTAACAGTACGGCCTCAGCCTCAGCGACAGCCTCAGCCTCAGACATGAACACGAAAACATAAAACACCCTTCATCTTCTGCTGTTTCATTAAACACACGTAATTGTTTTAATTCAACGATAATAATAACAATATTTACAGAGTGTGCTCGTAATGTTGCTTGTGTTTGTGGGGACACACTCTCCCTGAGACGGTGGTTTTGTCAAGAATTAGTCTTCTAATCCAAATAATCCTTCTGCGTGGACACAGCAATCACATTTTTACAGAGATAGCAATATAATGATATGACTTCTCACAGTATTCAGGTTGGTGGAGCAACTTACATTACATTTACATTTATTCATTTAGCAGACGCTTTTATCCAAAGTGACTTCCAAGAGAGAGCTTTACAAAGTGCATAGGTCACTGATCATAACAACGAGATAGCCACAAAACATTGCGAGTAGCCAAAACATGAAGCACACATTGTGAACAACCAAAGTAAGTGCCCAAAGGGAAGACCCATAAGAGCATGTAGTTCAACAAGTTACAATTAAACAATATGAACTGCTATAAGTGCAAGTGTACCTGTGGAAAAAAAGACTTGAGGAGCAGGATTACAAAGCTTAGAGGGATTTCAGAGACCATTTGTAAATAAGTTGAACATTTCCAATCGCCGTGAGGTCAGTGGAGACAACCTACTTTGTTTTGAAAATGTAGCCGACACAAGAGCCATGAGATACACACCAGCATCCCCTCCCTCCCCCTCCCCTCCCCCTCCCCTCTCATCCCTCCCCCAACACACCCCCTCTCATCCCTCCCCCTCCCCTCTCATCCCTCCCCCAACACCCCCCTCTCATCCCCCCCTCTCATCCCTCCCCCAACACCCCCCTCTCATCCCCCCCTCTCATCCCTTCCCCAACACCCCCCCCCCCGACTCCTCCCACCCTGGACACTCCCTGTTTCAGTCACTCCCCTCCGGCAGAAGGCTGCGGTCCATCAGGACCAATACCTCACGCCACAAAAACAGTTTCTTCCCTTCCGCTGTTGGCCTCTTCAACAAGGCCAAGGGACCACACTGACTCTAATGACTTCTTGCTTAAAACACACTGCTTTTTGCACTGCATTACAAAATGGTATCTTGTACATTTGTATTTTTTGTAATATTTGTATTTTTGTATTTTTATATTGTAATTTACGGCAACTTATATTTTATTTTATTGTATATTTAATTCTATTCTAATCCCACTTAGTACTGCTAGTTTATGTACCCTTAGTATAGATAGTCCACATATTTAAATTGTAGGTATATGTTTATTGTATGCACCTTCCTGCCAAAGCAAATTCCTTGTCTGTGCAAACTTTCATGGCGAATAAATCCCATTCTGATTCTGATTCTGATTACCCAGCAGCCCCTGTGATTGTTGTATTGTAGTCCTCTGCTCGCTGTGTGCACCAGCATGCAGGAGACACTGAACACACTCCTGTTCCACTCTACTGTACGTATCTAACTTCCTCAACCGCAGCATCACATTTTCAGCGGTAGTTCTTTGATATTCAGGATGTTAATTTTTTCATGATGCCCTCAGGATGACCGACAGCGTTGTGTAAGAGGAGGGAGCCCAGTCCTCCAGTCACACACACACACACACACACAGTCAGGCAGGGGGGTGAGGGGAGCAGGACACTGTAAAACAAAATAACGCTACAGAAATGATGCGTCAGCCCAGGTGCGAGTCTGCTGGCTGCTGCTCTACAGCTGCTGACCCGCCTGCTCCTGATCCAGTGCAGTCCTCTCCTCTCACACCCTGGCCCAGAGCAGTCCTCTCCTCTCACACCCTGGCCCAGAGCAGTCCTCTCCTCACACACCCTGGCCCAGAGCAGTCCTCTCCTCACACACCCTGGCCCAGAGCAGTCCTCTCCTCACACACCCTGGCCCAGAGCAGCAACTCTCAGCGCTGACAGCCCTCTGTTAGAGAGCGCTGTCTCACGCTGAAAAGAGAAGTCATTGGGCTCAGCCCACACTTAATAGTCGTGGTAAATTTGGAGAAAGAGAGGTTTCACATCTCTTCAAAAGCCTGTCAGATGTTGAAGAGGAAAACGACACGGTCATTTGGTTTCTCACCGGGGCCTCTCCTTTCGCGGTGGCCGTGGCGACGGCACGCCTGTCACTCAAGACGGCGGCGCCCGCCTTTGTGGCTCTCCACATGGCGCTCAAAATATCACCTGTCAGCGCCAGCCGCTCTTTAAACACACAGGCTCCGGAGAGAGAGGAAAACACACTCTCAGCCGCGGCCAGAAGAGACCTCCTCGAGATGGATTAATGTTCCAGCAAGATCTTGCCAACTGCCTCCCTGGTTTAAAGATCACTGAAGGCCCCAGAGTCGGAGGCTAGTACCCTGGTACAAGTTAATGCACTGCATTCATGCTCGGAAAATCCCAGGAGAGGAGAGAGGAGGAGAGGACAGGAGGAGAGGAAAGGAGGAGAGGAGGAGGGGAGGGGAGGAGGAGAGGAGGAGGGGAGGGGAGGAGGAGCCTGGAGTGTGTCCATGCTGCAGATGACTCCTGACTGCTCCCTAGATGACGCCCTCGGAGAAGCATCCCCCCCGTCGTCTCGTCTCCTCCGTCACCCCCACCCGGGAGAGAGCCTCCGCCCTGCCCCCCTCCGCCCTGCCCCCCTCCGCCCTGCCCCCCTCCGCCCTGCCCCCCTCCGCCCTGCCCCCCTCCGCCCTGCCCCCCTCCGCCCTGCCCCCCTCCGCCCTGCCCCCCTCCACCAGCGCAGGTGCTGGGAATCCCATCCAATCACGGTCAATCTTCTTTAAACAGATCTATCACCAAGCGGGCTGGCTGAGGCCTTCAGAGCTCCATCAGCAGTGACCCAATGAGTCACTGTTAACGCAATCAACGCAATCCCAGCTTATCCTGGGGGGGCCGTCTCCACGGGGACGCCATGGCGACCGTCTGAACACACCGGCTCGTGTCAATCTCCCATGATGCACTGCTCCGATAGCGGACCGGTGAGGTCACATGGGGGGGGGCTGTGAGGAGGGAGGCTGTGAGGAGGGAGGCTGTGAGGAGGGAGGCTGTGTAAAACTCAGTTCTCCTGCGGGTGTTTAGCAGCAGCCTGTTGGACACGCGTCCGGCCCTCTGGGCAGATGAAGGTCAGAGAGGATATTAAATCCTCCGTCTAACTGGCCTCCCCCTCCTGCCGGCCTCACAGCAGCTCCTCCCAAACACTTAGCTCCCCCTGCCTCTCCTCTCCCTCTCTCAGACCCTAACTACAAGTGACTGCAGTGAGATTAATGCAGCTCTGAAAAGTGCTGCTGCAGGAACGGACGACTCGAAGCCTCAGGTCTGCCCAGCCTCAGGTCTGCCCAGCCTCAGGTCTGCCCAGCCTCAGGTCTGCCCAGCCTCAGGTCTGCCCAGCCTCAGGTCTGTCCAGCCTCAAGACTGTCCAGCCTCAGGTCCGCCCAGCCTCAGGTCCGCCCAGCCTCAGGTCCGCCCAGCCTCAGGTCCGCCCAGCCTCAGGTCTGCCCAGCCTCAGGTCCGCCCAGCCTCAGGTCTGCCCAGCCTCAGGTCTGCCCAGCCTCAGGTCTGCCCAGCCTCAGGTCTGCCCAGCCTCAGGTCCGCCCAGCCTCAGGTCTGCCCAGCCTCAGTTCTGTCCAGCCTCAGGTCTGCCCAGCCTCAGTTCTGTCCAGCCTCAGGTCTGCCCAGCCTCAGTTCTGCCCAGCACTCAGCCCATCAGGACCAGACTATATCCTGGGTCAGGACCAGACTCTACCCTGGGTCAGGACCAGACTATATACTGGGGCAGACAGGACTATACCCTCAGGTGAGACAGCAGGAAGGAAGGACCTTCCAGGCAAATGTTCGTCTGACAGCGGTCACGTCAGGTTGGGTTGCAGAGGGGAATGGAAAACACATGCAAATATTCTGCAGCACAGGGCCAACACCCGCCTGGAGTGAAATACTATGATTGAAGAGGTAATAGACTATATATATTGGAGTCAGGTGGCTGAGCGGTTAGAGAATCGGGTTAGTAATCAGAAAGTCGCTGGTTCAATTCCCGGCCGTGTCAAATGGCGTTGTGTCCTTGGGCAAGGCACTTCACCCTACTTGCCTCGGGGGAATGTCCCTGTACTTACTGTAAGTCGCTCTGGATAAGAGCGTCTGCTAAATGACTAAATGTAAATATATTAACATGTACTGTATCTATCAACTACAGACTGGGTGTGTGACAAACAGACAGACAGACAGGCAGACATTGTATAGGCTTTATATACTATACTTCTCATTTACTTAACTCACCACAACAACCCTGAAAACAGAGTCTTCTTCATGCAGGGCGGGTCATGTTTACTGGCTGATATGCATCTGTTTGTGTGTCCTAATGGACATCTCCACTGAGAGCCCCCTGGTGCTGTGATTAGATGCGAGTGTGGTTCAGCAGGTGAGCTAAATGAACTAATATGGACTCGACCAGGCAGCGCGGAGAGATAGACACGCATTTACAAAACCTCAATGAACACAAAATGTCAGGCATGATATTACATTACCGGGGCACCAGAACAAATTTCCTGTCACTAACCAAGGTATCCTCTCTCTCCCATGTGTTTCCTCTCTGCAGAAGTATGTGAGGTGTGTGTGTGAGGTGTGTGTGTGAGGACAGTGTTAGGAGTGTGTGAGGAGCATATTTCTCCTCCTCTTCCTCCTCCTTTTCCTCTCCTCTTCCTCTTCCTCTTCCTCCTCTCTCTCCAGTTCAACATAGTAGCAGGACAGAGGGAGGGGTGTAAAGGGGCGAGTGTGACGACCCACTGGCCTGGAAACCACCGCTGGACCCCCCCCACCCCACCCCACCTCACCTCAGCCCCACCTCACCTCACCTCAGCCCCACCGAACCCCACCCCGAATCCCCCATGACACAGAAGAACCCAGGGAGGCTAGCCAGGGCAGTTTTAGCTCAGATAAATAAGGCCACTTTGTTTTGAGACTCCTTCAAAGCCGATTACAATAAACTGACTAAGCATAAGCCACAGCAGCTCATTAGGCCATTGGTGTTCAGGGGGCTGCCATGCCTTGGCTCGGTCTACTGTGATGTCATCAGGCTCCTCACATTACAAGCTACCGGCTCGCTTCTGCAATACACCTACAAGTTCTCAAGTCCCACGTATGTGTAATGAGCGGTTAGCTGGCTGTTTATGGGTGAAAGTCTCCTAGGACAGATCCTGAATCATGAGATCTCAGGTGAAGCCAAGCTCCCGTCTGAACAGGAAGATGTCAGTGGGATCTGACTGCAGTCCTGCAGCCTCGCTCCATCAGAACCGGGATGCCACATCCCGTCACATCCCGGCCGGCACGTCACATCCCGGCCGGCACGTCACATCCCGGCCGGCACGTCACATCCCGGCCGGCACGTCACATCCCGTCCGGCACGTCACATCCCGGCCGGCACGTCACATCCCGGCCGGCACGTCACATCCCGGCCCGGAGACGTAGAGCAGGAGGCTCTCACGAGGAACAGAGAGACAGAACACTGCTGTCACTCACGGCAACGTGTCAGGAGGCATGATGGGAAGAAGTCCTTCCTCGGCCACAGAGAGGGAGAGAACACAGTGACCATGTGACCATGTGACCTGTTCACCACCTCCCCTCTCAACCACCTCGAGGCACATCCTGTCACCTGACCCAGATCACCTAGAGCGCACACACTCCCTTACACATACACACACTCACACACACACACACACACAAACCCCCCTCGCGGCCCCCTGTTCTCCTTCTGTGGAGGAGAAGCTAAATGAATTGGTTTTCCTGGGGCGCGGGAGCAGGGAGCAGCGTGTGTGTGGTGATAATGTTGAGCTGCGTTGGACAGGCAGGTTATTTAATAAAGGACGGCAGGGGGAGACCCAGACCTCCTGATACACACACGCACATACATACAACGCTCACACACAACACACACAGACACACACAACACAACACTCACACACACAGACCCACACACACACACTCAATCAGCCTGATTTGTTTGTCTCCTCCTTAAGGAGGAGAAAAACTTTAATCAAGTCAGTCAAGTCGTTCAATCAAGTCAAAATTTGTGTTGAGCCCTTTTTGCTTTTTTCAATGATTACGACGTCATGCTGAATATTTTGTGGCTTCTCAGCCATGTCTCCACTTCAACATCCTCTGCTTCAGATTCATCTCCAACTACATACACATCACATTTAGGTTTGAGCCCACAGCCCGCAGCCCACAGCCCAGAGCCCACAGCCCAGAGCCCGCAGCCCAGAGCCTGCAGCCCAGAGCCCGCAGCCCAGAACCTGCAGCCCAGAGCCTGCAGCCCGAAGCCCACAGCCTGCAGTCACACAATCAGTGTCCTCCGTTACAGAGTCGTCAGGGACAGAGTGAGTGACAGGTCCTGCAGGACCTGCAGGACCTGACTGGACTGGTGTGGAGGCCCTCGTTGCGACCGGCTGCTGTGCAGCACTACACGTTTGCTCCTCAGTGACGCTACTCAAGGTCAAGCCTTCCTGCCGGGGAGTTCACCTTGAGAAGGGCATGAGAGACTCCCCTGGATGAAACAGCGCCTCTCTCAGAGAACACCTGTGTAGTCGTCAAACTGCAGAACGCACACCCTGGACAGCTCAGCAGCTCAATGTTCCTCTGACAACCCACACACACCAAGAAGCAGGAGAACTCTTACCTTCCCAAACTGTTCGAAATACTGCTTCACATCTTCTACTACTGTGTTGGCCGACAAGCCGCCCACAAATATTTTCTTTGTTCTTGTGACCATCTGGAAAGAGGAAGAGAGAGAGGAAGAGATGGGCGATCAGGCTTCAAACACATCACAACACCTTTAATGTGAGTCCAAACAGAAGATCAGCACTGGGCCAGCCCCTAGATAAGGGATGAAAGAGAGAGAGAGAGAGAGAGAGAGAGAGAGAGAGAGAGAGAGAGAGAGAGAGAGAGAGAGAGAGAGAGAGAGAGAGAGAGAGAGAGAGAGAGAGAGTGTGAGAGAGTGTGAGAGAGAGAGACTGAGAAAGTGAGATAGAGAAAGTGTGTGAGAGAAATACTACTGGGGAGATTGAGTACTGGCTGTGTTAGTGATTACAGTTCTAACTACCCCTCTGTTCAGTTCTAACTACCCCTCTGTTCAGTTCTGAAGAAAAGGCTTTCCTGGCACGAAATACATGTAAATAAAGATGATAACAAATACAGCAACACGGAGAGGAGAGAGAAGGTTTAGCGCATATTGAGTTGAACATGAAACCTTCCAAACATAAAAGCAACAAATAATTATCATGTATGTATATATTTTATGTATTGTAAATACTGTAAATATTATATATATAATAAAGGACATCTCTGGTTTCGGCAGAGTCTTGGGTCTCGGTCTAGGGAGTCAGATGGCTGAGTGGTGAGGGAGTCGGGCTAGTAATCTGAAGGTTGCCAGTTCGATTCCCGGCCGTGCCAAATGACGTTGTGTCCTTGGGCAAGGCACTTCACCCTACTTGCTTCGGGGGGGAATGTCCCTGTACTTACTGTAAGTCGCGCTGGATAAGAGCGTCTGCTAAATGACTAAATGTAAATTGTAAATATAAATAATCCAAGTATATAAATATAAACTTCTATCAAAATAAAAGGAAACCACTTCTGTCGCCCAGCTGTGACAGAGAGACTCCAGAAAGCCCTGGGCCTCCACAGACTGCAGCTAATCGCTATGCAGAGTAGAGAGAGTAGAGAGAGTAGAGAGAGTAGAGAGAGTAGAGAGAGTAGAGAAGATGCAAATGATGATTTTTTTCAGGCTGCATGGCCGGCCTCGCTGTTTGAAACGCCACTTTAACTGCCTCCACTGTCTCTAATCAAAACAAATTCCCGTTAAGGGACCAGAGAACACCAAGAGGAGCACAATTAAAGACCCACGCTGCTGCACCCTTTCAAGGCAGCGGCAGATTTGCTTTTTGCTCCCAGAATCATTCAGGTACTTTACGCGTGCTTTCAAACACTCAACACTCAAGACAATAACAGAAATCATTTATTATTTTTCAGAACACAATTAACTACTGCTGGAAGGAAAGACGAGTGCATTAAAGCCTCAATAAATTAAAAAGCAGCAGAAGTTTTAAGGATTATTAATGATTATTACCTACAACATAAAAACAGGACGAATGCAACAACAGAACACACTCTGAAACACACACCAAAAACACCTTCTCTCAGTAGTGAACACACACACACCCCTGAACACACACACACACACCTGAATACACACACACACACCTGAACACACACACACCTGAACACACACACACCTGAATACACACACAATCACAGGATCTATGCTGGACAGTCATTATTTCCTTTCTTCCTATTTGCATGAGATGTGGACATCCGGCCATCATGCAAATGTGTCAACAGACTGCGCCTCTTCCCCCCCCTCTACTCCCCTCTCTCCCCCTCTCTCCCCCCTCTACTCCCCCTCTACTCCCTCTCCCCTCTCCCACCCTCTCCCCCCCTCTCCTCCCCCTCTCCTCTCTCCCCCTCTCCTCTCCCTCTCCTCTCCCTCTCCTCCCCCTCTCCTCCCCCTCTCCTCTCCCTCTCCTCCCCCTCTCTTCTCCTCCCCCTCTCTCCCTCTCTCCCTCACCCTCTCTCCCTCTCTCCTCCCCCTCTCCCTCTCCTCCCCCTCTCCCTCTCCTCCCCCTCTCTCCCCCTCTCCTCCTATCTTCCCCGACGTCGCCAACCGTCTGCAGCCACTGGTAACGGGTGGTGATAAATGGCTATGTGGGTATTTATCAACATCACTCACTTTTATCACAGGCGATCTGGGTAATAGAAACAGCAGGCAGTGTTGATCTCTGCTGACCTGGCCTACATCTCCTACAGCTGCTTCTCCCGTTTCCCCTGATAGATAATCTCACTGTCTACGCCAGTGTCTCCTCCCTGCTCTGTCTGGAGCCAGTTAAGTTTTTAGCGTAGTCTTTATACTCTGTGACAGGCTGCCCGAAGGCTGATGGGGTTTCTAGAGCCATGGAACAACGCAATTACTTTCCTATTTCTCTCTCCATGGTGACAACAGACAACAGGGCTCTCCTCTCCTGGGAAACGACACAGTGTTCCCTGTTTCCGCTGAGAGAGAGAGAAGGAGGGGTGTGTGTGTGTGTGTGTGGTTGTCTCAGAGCAGGCTAGGTGGCCATGCTCTACTGTAGCTTAGCAGGGCTCTATCTTGGGGGGGGCAGTAGGACCGGGGGGGTGGGGGTGTGGGGGTAGTAGGACCGGGGGGGTGGGGTGTGGGGGCAGTAGGACCGGGGGGGTGGGGTGTGGGGGCAGTAGGACCGGGGGGGTGGGTGTGTGGGGGCAGTAGGACCGGGGGGTGGGGTTGTGGGGGCAGTAGGACCGGGGGGGTGGGGTGTGGGGGCAGTAGGACCGGGGGGGTGGGGTGTGGGGGCCGTAGGACCTGGGGGCAGTAGGACCTGGGGGTGGGGTGGGGGGGGGCAGTTGGACCGGGGGGGGGGGGCAGTAGGACCTGGGGGTGGGGTGGGGGCAGTTGGAGGGGGCAGTAGGACCCGGGGGGGGGGGGGGGGGGGGGCAGCCAGAAGGGTCCCAGAGAGGAGCTGCAGAAACCTTCCTCCTCTTCCTTCTCCTCTCCTTCCCCATCCTCTTCCACCCCCCTCCCCCCCCTTCATCAAACCTCTGGGCCGATATTAGCATCAATGTGCACCTCTTGATTTCCTTGTGACGCTGATTAAGGGACACTGTATTTGTTGATGGCTGATTTTCAAGTCGAGTAACTTTTGCCCTTCTATAAAATTGGGGCACTTGTCTTTTTACAACAAGCCTAAGAGTCTAAGAATGGCTTGATAAGAAAAGCCCCCACCCCAATCACTCCTGTCTGTTGGTCATGTTGATTTCCAAAGCTAGCTGATTACATCGCCATAACAACCTGCTGGAGAGTGGGTCACCCCTCCCCCTCCCCCTCTACCACCAGCGTCTGAGATCACATATCCAGCTCTGATTACAACCTGTGAGTCTTCATCATAGCCCTGGCCTTGCACGGCCACACACACACACACACACACACACACACACAGGAAATCAGCTCTGGGGCTTGTGTGCCAGTTCTCATGATTTAAACATAAGAACACACACATGAGGCTGCTGATCCTATAGCTCCTATAAAAGGGGATATAATCACTGGCATTCACATGGAGTCCAGGAGAGCATGTGTCAATGCAATGCAGCATGATCAAAGCCCGCTGCCTTGATCACACACACACACACACACACACACACCACTCAGTGCTATTACATGGCTAGCCAGCCCAGGTAAACACAGCATCTGTTCATTAGTGTCACTGGAGCTGCGGCGCTCAGAGAGCTGCGATTCCAGCAGCAATAGAATCTGCTTTGTTCGTGTGAATGAAAGAGAGAGTGTGTGTTTACCAGAAAGACAGGAAGAGGGAGGGAAAGAAGTAGAGAGACAGAGAGTGGAGAGAGTATAAAGGAGAGGCACGGCAGACAGAGAGAGAGGAACCAGGAACCAGAAAGAGACGTAGAACCACCTGCAGAGAGCTGTGTTAAACTGTCTGTGTGGCTGACTGCTCTGTAGCTGGGAGGTGAGCAAGAGAAACAGGGAGGTGAGGGAGACAGGGAGGTGAGGGAGACAGGGAAGTGAGGGAGGTGAGGGAGACAGGGAGGTGAGGGAGGCAGGGAGGTGAGGGAGACAGGGAGGTGAGGGGGACAGGGAGGTGAGGGAGGTGAGGGAGACAGGGAGGTGAGGGAGACAGGGAGGTGAGGGAGGCAGGGAGGTGAGGGGGACAGGGAGGTGAGGGAGGCAGGGAGGTGAGGGAGGCAGGGAGGTGAGGGGGACAGGGAGGTGAGGAGACAGGGAGGTGAGGGGGACAGGGAGGTGAGGGGGACAGGGAGGTGAGGGAGGCAGGGAGGTGAGGGGGACAGGGAGGTGAGGGAGACAGGGAGGTGAGGGAGGCAGGGAGGTGAGGGAGGTGAGGGAGGCAGGGAGGTGAGGGGGACAGGGAGGTGAGGGAGACAGGGAGGTGAGGGAGACAGGGAGGTGAGGGGGACAGGGATGTAGGGGGTGAGGGGGACAGGGAGGTGAGGAGGTGAGGGGGACAGGGAGGTGAGGGAGACAGGGAGGTGAGGGAGACAGGGAGGTGAGGGAGACAGGGAGGTGAGGGAGACAGGGAGGTGAGGGAGACAGGGAGGTGATGGAGGCAGGGAGGTGAGGGAGACAGGGAGGTGAGGGAGGTGAGGAGACAGGGAGGTGAGGGAGACAGGGAGGTGAGGGGGACAGGAAGGTGAGGGAGGTGAGGGAGACAGGGAGGTGAGGGAGACAGGGAGGTGATGGGGACAGGGAGGTGAGGGAGACAGGGAGGGTGAGGGAGACAGGGAGGTGAGGGGGACAGGGAGGTGAGGGAGGTGAGGGAGACAGGGAGGTGAGGGAGACAGGGAGGTGAGGGGGACAGGAAGGTGAGGGAGGTGAGGGAGACAGGGAGGTGAGGGAGACAGGGAGGTGAGGGAGACAGGGAGGTGAGGGAGACAGGGAGGTGAGGGGGACAGGAAGGTGAGGGAGGTGAGGGAGACAGGGAGGTGAGGGAGACAGGGAGGTGAGGGAGACAGGGAGGTGAGGGGAGACAGGGAGGTGAGGGGGACAGGAAGGTGAGGGAGGTGAGGGCAGACAGGGAGGTGAGGGAGACAGGGAGGTGAGGGAGACAGGGAGGTGAGGGAGACAGGGAGGTGAGGAGCCTCTCTTCGCCCTTTTAACAACTGGTCCAATCTCAGCTCTAGTGTGCATAAATAGATTGCTAATTGCTAATTACAATACAATTAGGGCTGAGGAGATGAGAGAGGCAAAGATGCTTAGTGCAAATACAGAGTGACAGGTCCAAGCATCCTCGTCCTGGATTAGACCAGCCATTTGCACAAGGACAGAAAACAAGTGGTGCCACAGGGGTGAGGGGGTGAGGAGGGGGAGGAAGGGGTGACACTGGGCTGTCAGGCGCTAGGTAGCAGCTAATGAAAGGCCTGTCTCTGACAAGCACACACCTTTTCAAGCCCCACTGCAAACAGCAGCCAGCACCAGACAGCACATCCCATGCTCTCAGCTACAATCCTGCCACAGCTCATTCACATGCTGCTCCAACACATGACTTCAAAATAGGATTCTGGCTGGCTGAAAGGTTGAGGAGAGAAGAGAGGAGAGAGAAGAGAGGGGAGAGAAGAGAGGGGAGAGGGGAGAGAGGAGAGAGGAGAAGGGAGAGGGGAGAGGGGAGAGAGAGGAGAGGGGAGAGAAGAGAGGAGAGAGGGGAGAGAGGAGAGGGGAGAGAGGAGAGAGGAGAGAGGAGAGGGGGGGCAGAGGGCTGGGGGCTGGGGGGGGGGGGCAGAGGGCTGGGGGGGGCTGGGGGGGGCTGGGGGCTGGGGGGGGCAGAGGGCTGGGGGCTGGGGGGGGGCTGGGGGGCTGGGGGGGGGCAGAGGGCTGGGGGGCTGGGGGGGGGGCTGGGGGGGCTGGGGGGGGGGCAGAGGGCTGGGGGCTGGGGGGGGGGGGGGCCTGGGGGGGCTGGGGGGGGGCAGAGGGCTGGGGGCTGGGGGGGGGCTGGGGGGGGGGGGGGGCTGGGGTGCCACACTTCCTGGCATGTGAGGAACACTCTGCCCCTCTGAGGTCAGGACCAGCCTCCTGGAGTCCCC
>NW_026911803.1:0-1000 GCF_963692335.1 Osmerus eperlanus
TGGAGTCAGGGGAGCGAGGAGGGAGCCTGTTTGTTTTGGACGGGCTATAAACAGAGGCTCAGCTGCCAGCTACACTGAGCAAGTGCTCTGGAAGATTGCGCGTTCGGGAATGTTTTTATGCTCTTTGCTTCAGATTAGCGTTTAGTTTCCGAGAAACACTAGCTGCACTTTTTCTTATCAGAAAGGTAATTATTTTATTGGTACCTTAATCACCACGGGGATAGCAGGCGTGCTTATCATTTGAGATACCAGCCTGCGAAAAAAATTAATAAAAAATAGTTGAACAAACGGATGTTGTTGAATGAAGAAGCAGGCGGTCTGTCATGCTTTCATCCTGATGAAAAGCAGGGAGCTGTTTACATCCCGTATCCACGGAAACCCCAGACACCCTGAGTTTTCCTTTGTTAGTGAAGTCGTGCATAGCAGTCTGATTTAGTGTTCCTTGATACGGTTCCATCAAAAACCCCTTGAAAGTTTAGTCATTTAGATTTGTTGGGCTTATTCCTCTCCTAATCACTCCCACATGTTCCACTGGAGATACCTATCTGATCAAATCTAACACAAAACAAAAGTGGAAAATCTTTTTCAACCGAACTAATAAATGTCTTTTGGTGTAGGAAATGACTTTTAAAGCCCCCGTTCTTGCTATGAACCTAGTTTGAATGGATTTGGATGTTCACACCCTTGGTGTCAACATCAGGGTTGTCAAGGCAGGGAGATCTTCCTACTGTTGCATCAGCGGCGACAGTTTTAATGTTTCAGCCCAGAGCAGCCAATGTTCCACTGCTAGGAGGAGAGAAGCCGTTTGATTTACAAAGCACGGACAGATAGCGTATGCATGGTTTCCACTAAATAGGAAAGGCCCACTTGTGATTTGTTGTTAAAGGGAGATGGATCAAGCCCCATTCATTTTTGATGTTGCGGTTGGTTAACGATGATGTCATAGCTTCCGGCGATGAGGCCGTCTAAACTTCTCTTGTCCCCAGAAAACCAGACGCCC
>NW_026911804.1:0-1000 GCF_963692335.1 Osmerus eperlanus
CTCCACCAAAACAGGTTAAAACTCCACCTTGTAAGCAGGACGAGAGCGCAGGGCAGGGCAGAGGAGGAAGCTAATGGCTTATTGATCCTGACGGGAGTTTTAGATTAGAGAGGCCAGAGAGCTCTGCTCTGGGGAGGCTGCACTGGGGCAGCCAGTCCAGCACTCCCTGCCTCTGTGGACCACACACAGAGGGTGTGTGTGTGTGTGTGTCAGTACATGTGTGGGTTAATATGTTGTGTTTAGCGTCTGTGAGTTAGACTGTGTGTGCGTGCGTGTGTCTCATGAGTTAGCTTTATGTCTCTGTATTCTATGTGCGTAGCCTCATGCTGGCCGTTAATGACTGTCTGGTTCTGTGTGTCTGGATGTATATTATGTGTGAGTGTGTATTATGTGAGGTGTATTATGTGAGTGTGTATTATGTGAGTGTGTGTTGTGTGAGTGTGTATTGTGTGAGTGTGTATTGTGTGAGCGTGTGTTGTGTGAGCGTGTGTTGTGTGAGTGTGTATTGTGTGAGTGTGTATTGTGTGAGCGTGTGTTGTGTGAGTGTGTATTGTGTGAGTGTGTATTGTGTGAGTGCGTATTGTGTGAGTGTGTTTCGTTGTGAGCGTGTGTTGTGTGAGTGTGTATTGTGTGAGTGTGTATTGTGTGAGTGTGTATTGTGTGAGTGTGTATTGTGTGAGTGTGTGTTGTGTGAGTGTGTATTGTGTGAGTGTGTATTGTGTGAGTGTGTATTGTGTGAGTGTGTGTTGTGTGAGTGTGTGTTGTGTGAGTGTGTGTTGTGTGGAGACTCTGGAGACCCTCAGTGCTGTTTGAGCATTCTCTCTGTGTGTGTTTATTCTCCGAAATTGAAAATTTATCAGAGAAGCAAGTTAACCCTCCTTCCTCCTCTTCAGAGTGCTCTTATCTCACAGAGCGGGAGATGAGGGTGAGAGACACAAGGAGAGAGAGGGAGAGAGAGGGAGGGAGAGAGTGAGAGAGAGAGAGAGAGGGGAGAGGGACA
>NW_026911805.1:0-32155 GCF_963692335.1 Osmerus eperlanus
CATGGAATGAAGAAAGGATGAAGAAATAATATAAAATAAAGAAAAATTGTATCTGATCTCTTGCAGAATATAACTGGGCAATGGATTATGGAAAACGAACAAGTGGAAGCCAGTGAATCACAATCCCCAGTGACAGCCCTAAAGGAGGGGTTGGCAAACGAAACAGATACGCCCAGTTATCCCATAGAATTAGGAGGGTATCGTAATCATGTAGTGAATACTTGGTTTGCCTTGGAGATAAGAAGAGGTTATTTAACACCTGCAACCTCGAATACCACCCACTAGATTCCTGTCTAAACTGTGAGATAACCGTGAAGTCTAGGAAGGGGGCCATGGGCCTGTACGGTTGTCTCTGCAGTCCGTGCTTTGTCTTGAACAGGACTGAATGCGTCAATATCATCAACATAGAAAATCACAGAGGAAAAATTTGAAATCTTAGAGAATACAATAACTGTATATCCAGACATTCCAATTACCCATTGCCAGAAGGAATATTCACACCCCTACCATGTATCGGCACAGTTAAGTTCTCTCCTTATGATAAACAAAGAGGAAATGTTGTAAAAAATGCACAGGAATGTATTTCCTTATATCTACCAAGACCTTGAAGGGAAAAAACAGACAATATATATAATCAAGAGAAACAAAATACCCGCTTGGCAGCTGTAAAAACACTCGAAAGGGGAGAACTATGTGGGGGAGGGGTTTGTATTATCTGTGTGTCATTTTATTTTATATTTTATTTTATTTTATTTTACGGTTTGGGGTATACCCCTGAAGGAGAAGTACGAACAGGAGGACAGGAGGTGACGATGTGTACAGAAAGGCCTTCCTGGATCGACAAGCTTTCCTCGATGGAAGGAACAGTTTCCTGGTTACATGATGCTGAACCTGAAGGGGGTGAAATCCAAGGAATCGGTGCATCATCTGCTTCGAGGATGTGAGAGACGTTGCCCATTTCACGTTGCGAGGAGGCATGTGTGGATGCCTGGAATGCGTCTGCTTCAATATGAAGACAACGCTCAGGAATGGACAGGACTTTCGATACGAGGCTCCTGTAGAGGAGTGACTTTTGGGACTATTGGTTGCATCATTGTTTTGTTATTTTATTTTTTGTTTTTATATTAGCACACTGCGGATGTGCAACTGTCTAAAATGAGGTGGCTAATGATGGAGTGAGGCACGAAACAGGCACATTTACTGTTGGATAAGCTTGCTATGTGTGTGGCTCAGAAGCCACAAAAGGGGGAAAATTATATAGAATATTTTCCATAGTTATTCCTAGTTATTCTATGTTAATCTTATGAATCAGTATGATTATCTTATGTTATTCTATGTATCAGGATGAGCAAAGTAGACAAATTATTTTCTCTTTGAACATGTTATCGTTTATATGATAAAAGGAGGGATTATGGACGAAAAGTATAACATAACCTAGGATTTATATATCCAGATATGTATTCTCATGCATATAGTCAGAGGACTGCTTAAAAGAATAAATTGTGCTCATGACAGATAACCAGAAAAAATGTAAGGGAGGGGTGAGTACTCTGCTCAGCTTACATCATATAGGCATATGTACAGGAGAACACTCCATTGTTAGGTGCGCTCATGGGCTTGGTTGATGATAAAAAATAATGAGGAGGAATCGCACCCAAGGTCGGTACTCCCTACCGTTTGATCCCTGGATGTTAAAGCTGTGTGGGTTAATTGAGAGGCATTTACGGGCTAAGATTGGCTTAGTGCGAGGGGTTGAAGGGGGTGTCGAGGACCCGGCCCTAGGCCCCCCTGATGAGAGATTAACAGGGATGGGTTAGGCAGGAATGCATTGTTAACCCCTCGCACACGCCATTGAGGTGGTAGCAAGAACACCCGTAAGAGCAAAAATATGCGGTTCAGAGCTAATGACCAGCCATAATTGTTAGCACAGGAGTCTGAAGTCGGGGGACTTAGATTTAGAGTACTAAGGAGCAAGGTTAAAGTTCTGACTGAGGCCATGCATAGAATGAGTTCCAGCTTAACTTCGGAGGAGATTCAACATGCTGAGTGAGCAGTCGGGGAATACCCCAACCCTACAGGGGAGGAGCATAATGCCTGGTTAAAGCAAAATGGTGAGGAAAACAATATAGATGATGGGGAAATGATAATTTGATAATTTATTGGATAGATTCAAAGGACTGACTTGTAGAGGAGTTGGGTGATGAATTACACTCGGCTATTAATTGGATGTCCTTTGTAGATCCCTTAAGGCGCCACAAAAAAGAGCACCTGAAGAGTGTATTGAGATGGTGGAAGGCACTTACTGCTGGCTTGTATGATGTCAAAGTTTGGAGAGAATCCAAGGAGAGATTATGACAGGGAGACAAATAACAGTGATGAATAGGAGCCACACTTTAAGAAGAATGGATGTGTGCCAGTCATGGTCAACACAAGATGAGATTATAAATAAACCTGGACCAATTCGAATTAAGTTTAGTTAGAATTTTTCCTGTATACATGCAGACCTCGGGAACAGGTTTAAATTGCTGTTGTATCATCAAACAAGGTATGGTAATGTCTAATACATACAAATTAATGAAAGGGCAATATAAAAAAGTTGTTAACGTATATGTAAAAAAAGGAGCAGCCTGTAGCGTAGTGGTTAAGGTAAATGACTGGGACATGCAAGGTCGGTGGTTCTAATCTCAGTCTAGCCACAATAAGATCTGCACAGCCATTGGGCCCTTGAGCAAGGCCCTTAACCCTGCATTGCTCCAGGGGAGGATTGTCTCTTGCTTAGTCTAATCAACTGTACGTTGCTCTGGATAAGAGCATCTGCCAAATGCCAATAATGTAATGTAACAAGGAGGTTGTGTATTTAGCCCTGATATTCCATTGTCGAAAGTGAACAAATTATTAACATTTTTACAATAATTGCACAATAAGGTGATTGTCTTATTGGGAAGGAGCCCACTCTGTTCTTGTCATATGGATGGGAGTGTTGCAGAAGGATTAATCTCTCACTTAGTCCACTTTGGAACCTTAGTATCAGATGTTTTTCCATAACCGGGAAAGAGATCCTGCAATATCTATGGATTTCATACAATCTTAATAAAGGGTGTTGGGGAAAAAAAACCCTGCTTGGAGAAGAACAAGATTAAATTGGCTGCTGATTTGAATACATTAGCATACTGTAATGGGGAGTGTGATTAGGGCTGATTCCCTCATGTAACACTGAGATGTTTGCGCTTGGATCCGAAAGTTCAGGGTAGTCAATTACCAGAAGCTTCCATAATCATCTTCTTTAATCCATTACTTGGCAGAATGGATTGGGGCAATTGCCCTCACAGTGACCCAGACCCTCAGGCTCAAGGTCACAGTGTTGACTTTAACTGGGCCTTCTCTGGAGGGGAATAATCATCAAACGATCCGTCAATCAAAAGCACAGCTAATTGAACAAAATGCCATCAGACACAACTGACAGGTACCTAGGTGCAATCCAAGCTTCTAATGAATTAACTGTCACGGTTAAAGCTGGTCAAGGTCAAGTTTTCAGTTATAGTTAAAATGACTCTAACAGGGGCTGGAACTAGTTGAAATAATCATAAATTATCACAGAGAGATGTATCCAACACACATCCACCAATATTCAGTCATTGTCATGTCAATAACAATAACAACACACATTTCAAGTCAGAGAGAAATTACGACGTGGGGAACCGAGAACTCCTCGCGGTCAAACTGGCTCTGGAGGAGTGGAGGCATTGGCTGGAAGGATCCGAGAAGCCTTTCATCATCTGGACCGACCATAAGAACTTGGCATACCTCCAGACGGCCAAGAGACTGAACTCATGCCAAGCTAGATGGGCGCTGTTCTTCGGAAGATTCAACTTCACACTCACATACCGCCCGGGTTCTAAGAACGTCAAGCCAGATGCCCTGTCCCGACAATTAGACACCAGCCCTGAGCGTGAGGCACCTGAGAACATCCTCCCGGGTTCCTGCACCGTTGCTTCCGTAACCTGGAAGATTGAGGCGGTGATCCGGAGGGCCTCTACGGGAGGAACCCGATCCCAGGTCCAACCCGGGAACACGCCTCTACGTCCCATCTGCTGCTCGGACACTGGTGATTCAATGGGCTCCCTCGTCTTGCCATCCCGGCTTTACCCGCACCTTGGCGGTGCTTAAGTGGAAGTTTTGGTGGAGCTCCATGATCCCTGACACCAGGCGCTTCATCAAGGCTTGCACTACGTGCGCCAGAAGCAAGGCCTCCCACCAAGCCCCTGCTGGTCTGTTCCAACCTCTGCCCGTGCCCAGCCGAACCTGGAGCCACATTGGAGTGGACTTTGTTACCGGACTTCCCCCTTCCGAAGGTAACACCACCATCCTCACCATGGTGGATCGTTTTAGTAAGGCAGCCCACTTCATCCCCCTACCTGGATTACCCACCTCCCAAGAGACCGTGGACGTACTGATAAAGGAAGTGTTCCGCATCCACGAATTCCCTCAGACATTGTATCCGACTATGGCCCACAATCATTTCGCAAGTGTGGAAGGCTTTCTGCCTGGCCCTTGGTGCTACGGCTAGCCTCTCATCTGGCTACCACCCCCAGTCCAATGGTCAAACCGAGAGGGCCAACCAGGATTTAGGAGCCGCCTTACGTTGTGTGTCTGCCAAGAATCCGGCTTCATGGAGCAAGATGCTCACCTGGGTTGAGTATGCACACAACACCCTGCCCTGCGCCGCCACCGGAAAGTCTCCCTTTGAGATCTCCCTGGGCTACAACCTCCACTGTTTCCTGACCAGGAAGCCGAGATCACTGTTCCCTCCCTTGCCACCCACATGAAGCGCTGTGCTACGATCTGGAGGGATGCCAAGGCCGCGCTATTACACACGGCAGAACGTAATCGGCGCTTCGCTGATTGCGACCACACACCAGCTCCTGCCTACAAACCAGGTGATTCCCTCCAAGCCACCTCTCACAAACTGCAACCCCGTTTCATTGGCCCCTTTAAGATCCACATCATTATTAATCCATCCTCTGTTAAGTTATCACTCCCTGCTTCACTTAAGATTCACCCCACGTTCATGTGTCATGTATTAAGCCTGTATCCTCTCACCCCGATCCTCCACCCCCTCCCCCCTGCATCATTGATAACCACCTGCTTTTACTGTGAAAACTATTGAACATTCGTAAGAGGGGCCGTGGTGCAATACCTGGTTGACTGGGAGGGCTATGGCCCTGAGGAGCATTCCTGGGGTAGCTCCCAGTCTCATTCTGGATTAAACCTTGATTACTGACTTCCATCGTGACCACCCTGACAAACTCAAAGGACCGCCAGGAGTCGGTCCATTAAGGGGGGGGTCCTGTCCCGTTTCATGTTTGTCATGTCATGTTTTATGTTTAGTTATTGTCTTGGTTATGTTATTGTCATGTCACATATTATGTTAGTCTAGTCTCACCACGTTTCATGTCATGTTATGTTTCATGTTTAGTTGTTACGATTTAATTGTTAGTCTTGCCATGTCATGTTATTTCGTTTATTGTCATATTTCGCAAACTTGTTATGTCACAATTTATGTTCCATGCTATGTTGTACTGTTCATTGATTTAGCATACACTTTTTCGTGTCTTTCTGCAAACCTTGCATTCCTGCTTTCTCTCTCTCCCTTTCTGTCACTCACACCCTAATTGTTTCAATTTCCGTTGTCTATTTACTAATCTAATCTAATCGAATGCTAGATCAGGATTGGGTCATACTAACATTCTAACCATGTGTTCATGTTACCTTACGTTTCTTGTGCATGTCATTTACACCTGATTTCAATTCTCTTGCTGCTCTCAAGCTAATTGTGTACACCTGTCTTCACCTGCATATAAAGCTCAGTTTCATGTCTTGTCTTTGCGAAATTGTTTGCCTCCTGTTCATCAGTGCATCTTTTGATCGTTATTGTCAAGCCATTTGTCTACCCGTTACGATCCAAGCCTGTTTATTGACCATTGTTTATGACTTCTGTTTTGTTGACCATCGCCTGCCTGTACCACGACTTTGCCTGCTGTTTTTGTGCTTTTGCCCTGTGGAACAGACTTCGGTCTTGACTCTTGCACCGTCATTGACCCTGAGCCTGCCTACCATCCGCCTGTACTTCTGCCCCGCTGACAGCTTTCCTGGCTACCGGACTTCCCGCATGGTGTACCGACTACGAGACTGCCTTCTCCCTCGGTACTGCGCTTTGGTTTTCTGGCTGGATATTTACGTGTATGAACATTGCTTGTTTTTGACTATGCTCTCTGGATATTCCCCAAATAAAGCCCTGACAGGACTTTACTACACCATTGTTTCTGAGTCGTGCATTTTGGGTCCAAACCCCCCACGCACCCGTCTCAGAAATACTGACACGTTCTTCAAGTATTTCTAAATAAAATAAAACCAGGCAAGATCATAACACAGGCTCTCAAGCCATTACCAACAGTGAATGACTCAGTTTTGTTTGTTGCTCAAACCAAAAAAAAAAACAACAAAACAATTAATTAATATGAATGATATGGCTATTAACTGAACTGAGTGATTTTCATTTGAGTGGAAAACGGGTGTTTGGCGTTTGGAAAAAATAATAACATGTCTTGACATTGAGCACATCCAGATGATATTAGCAAGGAACATATGCCAGGAGATAAATAATGCACTAAATGCAGCTTGCATATAAGGTACTGGCAGTTGGAAACACTGTGCAGTTTAGTTCTCTTACCAGCAAGATGGACTGCTTAGTGATGGTAGTAATCAGTTTTTTGCTTAATAAAAAAAGATATATACATATCACAGCAAATATGTCATTCAGAAAGAAGATGTGTGTCTTTGCTATGGCTAGTGTTATGTACGACACTGAGGACCCAGACGCAGACCACGGGACAATCCAGAAATGTTGTTCTTTAAGTTTAAAAGCCAAGAGATCCAAGACAATGCGAAAAACAAAGAAAAAGAATAGTTGAGAAAACTACCTGGTCAAAAATCCAGGTAATCAAAGGGTGAAAGTACAAAAGGACTAAGGCAAAAATTGAAGTCACAAAACAAAACAAATAATCAAAACCAAGAAAGCAGAAGGGCAAACAAAACCAGAGGGCAAGGCAAAATCTAAATCAAAGGGGTGTCTTTCAGGAATCTCAAGAATAGGCGTACTAGGAACTCGGCACTATAAATGATCAACATTCTGACAAGGAACAAAGTAGAGACTGAGGTTTAAATACATGAGGGAAGGAGACAATCTAGGCGGGGCTCGGGAGAAAGGTTGGCTAACAAATAGACAACAGGTGGGAACATAATAGGGTAATAATACAATAACGGGATGCACGATAACACAGATGTAAAACATACGGCTCCGGATTAGGGAGTAGATATTTGCATAGATTGAAGATGTAATGATAGTCAGAGATAGGTGCGAACACTTCGCTGAAACTAAGCAAGTAAACAGGGATAGCATAGGGAGGCGGAGTTATAGAACAGTGCGGGAAAACTAAAAGATTGCGTTAGTGAGTTTGTTACGTGATAAATCTAAACCACCCAATTAAAGTGACTGTTAGTTAGACAGACAGTAAGTGTACTAATTGGATTAGTACTGTACAATATCTAGATTAGTAGTAGTAAGTTAAATGTTGTAAAGCACTATTTTTACTATCGAGGGAAGCAGGAAGTAAGAAATGCGCGACTGGAAGGAATGTTGGAATGTTGCAATCCCAGAATTTGCAGACAGGGGAGTGACTCGGGCTGGTAAACATTCAGACACAGACATAACAGGGGATCACGAATGCAAAACTGTCATGGGAAACAATAACCAGGGATGCATGATGAATGCAAGAATTAACAATAATAAAATCTAATACAGACAGGACTCCATCGCCCACATCCTCCACACATGCCCTATGCCACCTGGACAAAGGGAAGGGGAATTATGTGAGATTGCTGTTCATTGACTACAGTTCAACTTTCAATACCATAATCCCCTCCAAACTCGTAACCAAACTCAAGAACCTAGGATTAAACGGCACTGTGTGCAGATGGATCCTTCACTTCCTGACGGGCAGACCTCAGGTGGTGAGAGTGGGCAGCCACACCTCATCCTCAACATGGGAGCACCCAAGGCTGTGTTTTGAGCCCCCTGCTATACTCCCTGTACATGCATGACTGCAAGGCCACTTTTGAATCAACTCCATCCTCACGTATGTGCATGATACAGCTGTGGTAGGCCTCATCTCCAACAACAACGACCTGTCCCAGTGGTGTCAGGACAACAACCTCCTCCTGAATGTCAGTAGAATAAAGGAGACGATTGTGGACTATGGGAGGGAGCAGGGGGAGGACCTACAGCCCACTAGACATCAATGGGTCCCCAGTAGAGAGGGTGGACAACTTCAGGTATCTTGGTGCCAGATGACCAAGGACCTGACATGGACCATCCAACACTTAAACTGTGGTGAGGAAGTCGCATGTGAACTGAAATTGTGGTGAGGAAGCACCATTGCTCGAAGTATTCAAATATATGCATGGAGCTAGCTAGCTATCCCAACAAGACAAACCGATAGACATTCAATGGCTAGAATAGCTACAGACTAACCAGAGATGCTGTATTCTGTGGTGTAAAGTATGTTACCCATTGATCCAGGGTCAGACATAATGTTACTTATTTATTTTGGGAAATAAGATCATTGAGCAGCAGGGCAACTTAGGCCTGAAGTATAGATAGCGAACTAGCTAGGCAAGTAACAGATTAGTAGGGGTATACATTTATTTTAATTTACTACTCTGCATCTGCCACCCGCCTTTCATCTCTCTCCTCTGCCTTTAACTCTCTCTGTCCCTTTGTCTCAAGGCCACCTCGCACATCCCCTCCAGTCCTTGGATAACCAACACCCTACATACCTCCAGGGCCAGCCTCCATGCAGCTGAGAGGAAGTGGGGAAAATCCAGAGACCCATCAGACCTCACAACCTACCAGTCTTTCCTGGTGGCATTCTCTTCTGATGTCACTGCTGCCAAGATAAAATACTATCAAACACAAATTCACAACTCACTTCTAACCCCCGGAAACTGTTCTCTATTTTTTTCCACTCTCCTCACCACGCCGCCGCCTCCTCCACCTCAGTCCTCCTTCGCTGCTGATGACTTTGCCGATTTTTCAATGAGAAGGTCACAGACATCCGCAGGTCCTTTGCAACCACTGCCCCCCTCTCTGTGCCCCTGCCCCCCTCTAGGCCCATCCCTTCCTTTTCCACTTTCTCTCCCCTTACAGACTCTGATGTTTCTCAACTCCTGCTCTCACATCACCCTACAACCTGTGCCCTTGACCCTATCCCCTCTTCTCTCCTCCAGACACTCCTATCACACCTGACATCCTCCCATTTGTCACCTCCTAGTGAACATCCTCCAAGAGGGCCCACATCACCCAGCTGCTAAAAAAAAGCCTACCCTGGACCCCTCTATCGTCCCGAAGTACTGGCTGGTATCTCTTCTTCCTTTTCTATCTAAAACAATCAAACAAGCTGCTTCTAATCAACTTTCTTCTTTCTTTTCGAAGAACAACCTGCTAGACCCCCATCAGTCTGGTTTCAGACCTGGCCACTGGATGGAGACCGCACTCCTCTTCGCCAGTGAATCACTCCATGCAGCACGAGCAGCCTCCCTCCCCTCTGTCCTCATTTTTCTAGAACTCTCTGCTGCCTTTGACACTGTGGATCACTCCATACTCCTGTCCTCACTGTCAGCAACGGGGATCTGCAGCACAGCCCTGAACTGGATCGAGTCCTACCTCTCTGGTCACTCCTTCTAGGTTGCCTGGGTTGGTACAGTATCGACACCTCGGCCCCTTGCCACAGGAGTTCCCCAGGGCTCAGTCCTAGGCCCGCTTCTTTATTCTCTTTACACTCGTTCCCTTGCCCCTGTTATCTCATTCCCATCATCTGACATGCAGGTTTCAGCCTGCATTGCTGCTTGCCTGAGTGACATCCACAGCTGGATGGACAGCCACCATCTAAAGCTCAACCCAGGTAAGACTGAAATTATCGTTATTCCTGCTCTTACCTCTCCCCATCTGGATCTCTCCATTTCCCTAGGGGATACCTCACTGACGCCATCACCCTGTGCAAGGAACCTCTGCATGGTGATGGACAGCAGACTGAAGACGCACCTCTTCATGCTGCACTCTCCCTACCTCCCTGTAAACCTTAATTGTTGTCTTTACCTGAGATATTTACTTGTGTATTAGGATGATACCTTTGCTAGTTCTGTTTGGCTAGGTAAGCAGTTTGTTCATACATTTGCATGTTGCGGTATAGTGATAAATAAATAAATAAATAAATAAATAAATAAATAAATAAATAACGATATTCAAATAGGCCCTGTGCCCGGTTGCATAAAACACCCCTTAAGGTTTCCCTTAAGTTTCCCTTAAATGAGTGAAAATATCTGTCGAGTGAAATATCAGAAACCCTCAAAAACACCCTAAAGTATTGCATTTTCCCTTAAGTAATCCGTTAAAATCCATTAAGTGTTGCATAAAACACCTTAACCTCAGTCAAATTTAAGGTTAGCTACAGATTACCTTAAGTCTCGGTAAATGAAGGGATAACTTTAGCCATTGGAGGAAGAAAATATCCCTCTGGGAATTTTTTATGATCAAGAAAATGCTGTAGACTACATGACAGACGAAAAGTTCATTCTTGAATATAGATTTGCGCATAAATCTACTTACAAGATTGCAAACAACCTGGAAGGCGAACTCGATCACCGCGTATATATTACATTATACATATATTAATTGCACTGTGTTTTTTTGCTAAAATCAACAGAGAAGAGAGTGATTATACAGTTGCGTTCAAAAAAATAGCAGTGCGTTAAAAAAGTGAATAAAGTGCACATATTTTTTTATAGATTTTAGTTCAATTCCAAATCAAAGCATTAGTAAATTGTATCAAATTTCTCCTATAGCTAATTGTGTCACGTTTCAGGTCTGTCTCGCCATGTTTTATGTTTATTCATGTTGTCTTAGTCACGTAGTGTCTTATCATGTATTATGTTAGTCTAGGTTCGTCATGTTGTTTAGTTTATTTCTTGTTACGATTTATTTTCTCGTCATGTCTAGTTATGTTTCGTTACGATTATATTACCTTGTTATGTTGAATGGTTATCGTCTTAGTTTCGTTTTGTATTATGTTTTGATTTATGTTTATTGTTACGTTAACTGGTCGTTGTTTATGCATACACTTTTACATGTCTTTCCGCAAACCTTGCGTTCCGCCTTTTCTCTCTTGCTCCTTCTGTCATTCACTCCCTAATTGTTTCCATTTGTCTATTTACTAAAACGACTAACGCTAGATCAGGATTTGGGTAGAAACTAACAAAACTAATCATGTGTTCATGTTACCTTACGTTTCTCGTGCATGTCATTTACTAATTTACTAATGCTAGGGCAGGATGGGTTTATTACTAACGATTACTAATCTCCTTGTTAAACTTGTCATCCATCGCACCTGTTTTCCATTTTCCATTATTTTCTGATTGATTCACGTTAAGATCCAAGCCTGTTTTACCGACCATCGTTACTGATTTCTGTTTCGTTGACCATTGTTTGTTTTTGACCACGTCCTCGCCTACCGTCTTTGTACTTTTGCCTCGCTGATTGTTTTATGGTTTCGACTTCCGCATCGCTCTCGACTACGACTCTGCCTGCCGTCCGCCTGTACATCTGCCCCGCTGACAGCTCTCCTGCTACCGGACCTCCCTGCACGTTTACCGACTACGAGTTTGCCTCTTCCCTCGGCACCGTGCTGTTTGTTTGTTTGGCTGGATCTACGTGTATGGACATTGCTTGTTTTGACTACGCTCCTGGGATTCGTCCCGAATAAAGCCCTGACGGGACTTTATCTAACCTTTGTTTCTGAGTCGTGCATTTTGGGTCCAACCCCCACGCACCCGTCTCAAATTGCTCAATTCATTTTCGCATATTCTCGTATTTTTTAACGATCACCTGAATTGTCTTTATTTCTAGCATAAATCTAATCTGTTATTTCCTCCCACATATTCTGTTTTTGGTCGCTGTCACAGTCGGATTTGAGTCCTCTTTTTAAAATGGTTTTTATTTTCACATATTCCTCGAACAGTATGCACTTCCCCTCATCTGTCCAATTTGGTTTCCATTTTTTGTTTTCCGTATTTTATATAGCTAGGCTACCATAGGTTAGGGGTTAAAACCTAATCTTATTGTATAGCCTACAGTAAGTGATCGTAACCAATGAGAACGCATCCATGGTTACGGTCAAAGTTTGCCACAGTAAAACGTCAACTATTGCAGCAAAGCACTGATCTGTTTCCCTTAACTAAGAAGAACGTCTAAGGGTTTATATGCAACACCCTCAGGTAAGGGTTGATTTCCCCTTAGCTAAAATCAACCCTTAAGTGTCAGAGTTAAGGGAAACATTTAAGGTGTTTTATGCAATTGTGCACTGGTCCTTATGTGCAGGTAGCAGTTCATATTGTACTTCCTCTAGGGTCTTTCAGCGTACTTATCCCTGGTTATGGGTATGCACTTTGCACTTGTTTGTATGTCGCTCTGGATAAGAAGGTCTGCCAAATGGCATTAATGTAATGTAATGTACTGTAATTCGATACTGTGCTAAGGATGGGCGTAGTTGGCATTCCAATTATAAAAGGGTGAAACATTTTCTCTCTTCCAAAAAATATTCTTCCTCAAACGCTTTCTCTGGAAGAAACCTTCCTGGACTCGCGTTGTGTGTGCAGCACTGGAAACGCCGCAAGACTGAGCAACGCACGCTCACACAGTACAATCCAGCAACCTGCCACTGAGCACCACAAACTGGTCTGGAGCATACAGGAGTGCCGGTGTTCCAAGGAGACTGAGAAGAGCCACGCACCCAAGCAACAGCCTGAACAGCAACCCTGTAAGTCCCAGGAGGCAAGTGACAAGGAAGAAGGGGGAGCACTTTCCCCTTTTTCATACCACAACTCGTCTGGATTTCGCCAAGGAAACCAGAATGTATCCGATGAGGAAATCCAAGATAAGGACTCAAGTAAGGTTGTAACTCTGGGCATATACTATAGCTAGCTTAAACTCAACCGGAACTCCTGTAATTGAATGAACATAACTGTTTTAATGCTCTATGTACTGTATGATTACTGTACACATTTTCTTTTGGTTGGCTCCAAGCCATCTGCCATGCTGTGTTAGATTTAATATACATCACGCATAGACAGGATCTTGCATGTGGTCTATTTTAATTACTAACTGGTCATAACACGACATTATCTCCACACACACTGATAACCGTAAGGTTCTTTGATTTGTTTGGCAAGTTCCAGCTAGTTTCAAAGCTCCCTCCATCTTAGTTTCTTTGTTCTCCTTGAAACACGTGTCCACGGTGCGTAGGCACGCCTGCAGAACCGCACACATTCCGGAGAACATACAACCTCCCCACATGGCTGCGCACAAGCATGTTCACACACACACACACACACACACATACAGTGGTGTGAAAAACTGTTTGCCCCCTTCCTGATTTCTTATTTTTTTTGCATGTTTGTCACACTTAAATGTTTCAGATCATCAAACTAATTTAAATATTAGTCAAAGACAACACAAGTAAACACAAAATGCCATTTTTAAATGAAGGTTTTTATTATTAAGGGAGAAAAAAAATCCAAACCTACATGGCCCTGTGTGAAAAAGTGATTGCCCCCTAAACCGAATAACTGGTTGGGCCACCCTTAGCAGCAACAACTGCAATCAAGCGTTTGCGATAACTTGCAATGAGTCTCTTACAGCACTGTGGAGGAATTTTGGCCCACTCATCTTTGCAGAATTGTTGTAATTCAGCCACATTGGAGGGTTTTCAAGCATGAACCACCTTTTTAAGATCATGCCACAGCATCTCAATAGGATTCAGGTCAGGACTTTGACTAGGCCACTCCAAAGTCTTCATTTTGTTTTTCTTCAGCCATTCAGAGGTGGACTTGCTGGTGTGTTTTGGATCATTGTCCTGCTGCAGAACCCAAGTTCGTTTCAGCTTGAGGTCACGAACAGATGGCCGGACATTCTCCTTCAGGATTTTTTGGTAGACAGCAGAATTCATGGTTCCATTTATCACAGCAAGTCTTCCAGGTCCTGAAGCAGCAAAACAGCCCCAGACCATCACACTACCACCACCATATTTTACTGTGTTTTACATATTTTACGGTATGATGTTCTTTTTCTGAAATGCAGTGTTACTTTTACGCCAGATGTAATGGGACACACACCTTCCAAAAAGTTCAACTTTTGTCTTGTCAGACCACAGAGTATTTTCCCAAAAGTCTTGGGGAACATCAAGATGTTTTCTGGCAAAATTGAGACGAGCCTTAATGTTCTTTTTGCTCAGCAGTGGTTTTCGTCTTGGAACTCTGCCATGCAGGCCATTTTTGCCCAGTCTCTTTCTTATGGTGGAGTCATGAACACTGACCTTAACTGAGGCAAGTGAGGCCTGCAGTTCTTTGGATGTTGTTGTGGGGTCTTTTGTGACCTCTTGGATGAGTCGTCGCTGCGCTCTTGGGGTAATTTTGGTCGGCCGGCCACTCCTGGGAAGGTTCACCACTGTTCCATGTTTTCGCCATTTCTGGATAATGGCTCTCACAGTGGTTCGCTGGAGTCCCAAAGCTTTAGAAATGGCTTTATAACCTTTTCCAGACTGATAGATCTCAATTACTTTCTTTCTCATTTGTTCCTGAATTTCTTTAGATCTCAGCATGATGTCTAGCTTTTGAGGATCATTTGGTCTACTTCACTTTGTCAGGCAGGTCCTATTTAAGTGATTTCTTGATTGAGAACAGGTGTGGCAGTAATCAGGCCTGGGTGTGGCTAGAGAATTTGAACTCCGGTTTGATAAACCACAGTTAAGTTATGTTTTAACAGGGGGGCAATCACTTTTTCACACAGGGCCATGTAGGTTTGGATTTTTTTTCTCCCTTAATAATAAAAACCTTCCTTTAAAAACTGCATTTTGTGTTTACTTGTGTTGTCTTTGACTAATATTTAAATTTGTTTGATGATCTGAAACATTTAAGTGTGACAAACATACAAAAAAATAAGAAATCAGGAAGGGGGCAAACACTTTTTCACACCACTGTATGCAGTTTGTTGTTCACTGTAGTGAATTGTGCTTTGCCCTCTTCAGTACTTTGTGGATAATAAACTTTGATATCTTCCAAGGTTGTTCGTATTTATATTACTCCTGTGTTGAATGAAGACTGCCTCTGCTTCACCTTATTGGTTGAATCATTTATATTAGTTTTGTATCAACTGAATGTGTAATATTTATATTTAGTTAACTATAAATGTGTAAGTTATTCATTTAATTATTCATTGAAATATTTAGGTCAGCAGTGTAGCCACAATAAGATGCGCACAGCCGTTGGCCCTTTGAGTAAGGCCCGTAACCCTGCATTGCTCCAGGGGGTCTCCTGCTTAGTCTAATCAACTGTATGTCACTCTGGATAGAATGGTAAATGGCTGGCATTTATATAGCACCTTTATCCAAAGCGCTGTACAACTGATGCTTCTCATTCACTCATTCACCCATTCACACACACAAACACCAATGGCAATTGGCTGCCATGCAAGGCACCAATAGAGCCTGCCAAATGCCATTAATGTAATGTAATGATATTTTACATAACGCCACTATTTGTAGAAGGATGGTATAACCATCTATCTCACATAATTGGCACCATGCATGAGGATTATTAATATTATATATCATAAAACGTCTTAGTTATCAATCTTCGCAACTCTTCACATACCGTCTAGGAGCATATCCCCCACATAATTGGCGCCCCGTTTCATAAAAAGTAAAACCCTACAGTAGGAACAAAACGGCTAAAACTCTGCCCTCCTCCACTCCCCCAGCGTAGTATACAAAGATGTATGTTTCAGCGTATGTCTTTTCACATTCCTGGGTGACTTCATCATGCTCACACCCACATAGGCTACTATGAAAACCCACAAAATCTGGCACTGTCCAGATCCAGAAAGCGGAGATGACAGGGAACTTGAATTCCCCCAATTATTTTGTGTCATTAATATCACGCATATCATCCTACCCAGATTCTGAAATGTCAGTTTGTTTTTGTGGGTCATATCCGACAAGCAAATTCGGCAATTTAAAACAGGGAAGTGGGTTTATGTATTTGGTTGTAGCCTACATAAAACCAGCATGACTGTTAACAAGGATGACAGCTACTATCGCGTGCATAAACATGCATGGATGAATTTATTCAACCAACTTAGTTTCCAAATTATTACCAATGCATTTGTTACAGATGTTACATTATTGGAAATAATTGTTTTTCAATGTGAACACTCATGATTACTGACATACGAAGCACCATAGGATAGGCTACGTTTCACTAATCTTCAGAAATGCGTATGTGAGATGCAACTGACAATAGCCAAGAACATAAAACTGTTGCAGTACAAGTGTTCAGATCTGACACATTGGGATTCTTGGATTAGCCTATGGAGCTGGTCTAACTGGCCAACCAGCTGTTTCAAACCGAGCTCAAGCTGTTTTTTTCTGCAGGGGTTGACATTCGTTTGCAAAGCTGGACAGGGATGCAACGTAACTAGCGACAAGAGAACAATGATACAGACCAGGTCTAGTTTGGTTGTAGCCGATGGAGATAGCAAAGTATGCCTTTGAATTACACACAAGCTCACACAAGGAAAACACTGCCTTTCCTGGATGTCAGGAGGCAGCAGAGCCATTCAATTCTTTGCTGTCGTGACGTCACGCTAATTTGCTGTTCTGCCATTTTTGCTCCATATGGCTCTGGCAACATGTAATTGTATGTTCCATGAGTCGCGTGGCTTGCGGTTGCACCGTGCCTTACATAATAGAGTCACTGCCTAAGAGAAAAGCTAACTTTTCACTGTTCATTTTCAATGGGGCCTCGTCTGGAGAATATCAATTTTAATGACATCACAGTAGCACATGAAAACCACTTTTGGAAAAGGCACTAGTCTGTTAAAATGTGTTCTAATTGGGTGAGAAACTGGATAATGCTTTACAAAGTGTGTTTCACTCTTATGAATTTTCATTCTGTGTGGTTTGGACATTATCTAACAGAGGCACGACCGTAAACTTTGATTTGATTTGATTACATGATCTACTTTTAATCGCTTAAGCATTTAATCAGTATTTCTCCTCAGTCTGCCCTGCCATAATGCCTGACTGATTTTAACAATATACTGTCCAGTCATAGCTCTTTCTCTTTCAGGAGAATAACACCTGTCAAGGTTCAGGATGCCATTACAGATCTGAAAGTGAGTAGTGGCACTGGGTGAGATGGCATTGAAACCAAATTTCTCAATTTATCATCACACATTCTCATGTACCCTCTTGGTGATCTCTTTAATCTATGTTTATGTACTTGTGAAATGCCTGACATATGGAAATGTTCACGTGTCACTCCTTCGCACAAAGAGGGTGATGTACTTGAACTATGTAACTATCGACCAATTTCAATAATTTGCTCTACTGCAAAAGTATTTGAAAAACTAATTATGACCAACTGTCATTATCTCAATATGCAGAATCTCTTATCACCTTTTCAACTTCTTTAGACTTCTACAGCTTTTTTTTTTGCACCATTCTTTGCAAACTCTAGAGACTAAAATTCTGAGAGATCAGGCAGTTTGAGATACTCAAACCACCCTATCTGCCACCAACAATCATTCCACAGTCAAAATCACTTAGATCACATTTTTTCCACATTTGATAGTTGATATGAACATGAACAGCTCCTGACCCGTATCTACATGATTGTGAACATTGCACTTGTAATGTTCTTGAGTTTGTTCTGTTTGTATTCATGTTTATTCTTGTTATTCATTCATTATATCATGCATATCTGATTATTGTTTTCATTACAGTTATTATATATTCGTGAACCCGTTATGTCTGTGTCTAAATGTTTACGAGCCCGAGTCACTCCCTGTCTGCTCCACTATTTGGGTGTTTATGGTAGTTAAACCTTCCTCCAATCTCAAATTCCTTCAGCTTCTCTCGATAGTTAAATGTTCTAAAGCACTCTTACAAACTAATACTAATTTAGATATTGTACAGTACTAATCCGATTAATACACTTACTGTCTGTCTAACAAGGCATCTCTAGTCTTACAGGCACTAGTAGGCATTAGTACAAATAATCAGCTTTGGAATATAGATCAACGTTCTAACAATGTGGACTACTGAGACTGGGGTTAAAATACACTGAAGGATAAGACAAACTAGACGGGGCATGGGAGTGAGGATGATCAAACAAATATATATCAGGTGAGAAACATGAAAGGGCAATTATACAATAACAAGGGATGTACAAAGACACAGACTGGATTCACAAAGACACATGAAATACAAACGGCTCGTACTAGGAGTAGACAATTGCTCACAGTTAAGGAACGTAGTGATAGGGGAGAGCCAGTGTGAACTCTTCACTGAGGCATTTAGAGATAGAACAGAGAGGCAGAGTTATAGAGCAGTATGGAAATAGAGATGAAGTTAGTATGTTAGTTACGTGATTAACTCATAATTACCAAAACTAGTGACTGTTAGTTTAGACAGACAATTAGTGTGTTAATATAATTAGTACTGTACAAAATCTACGTTTGTTGTTATAGTAGATTAGTGCTATCTACAAACATTCAGAAAATACACGAACAGTGAATCACGCAGACAGGGAAGTGACAGGCTCAGAACTACATGAAGACACAGACATCACAGGAAGATGAGGGCAATGAATAAGAATTGTAAACAGAAAACCAGACATGAAAATGAAAATGAAAAATAATAAATTTACAAGATAACAAATATAACTAACAAGACATACTCAGAAACATAACAAAAACAGATTGATTTAAATTATTTATTGAATCATTCTTTTAAAATAAAAGCGGTCAATCTAGCCAGAGTTGCTGCAGATACTGTACAAGATCATGAGAATAATAAACACACAAAGTCAGAGGCTTATTTCGATAATATATTTAACCCTCTGAGACCAAGCCGGACGCTGCTGGGCAATAAAGCACTTCTCCTAATCAAACGTTAATAAAACCATTGTTTCTTAACGCATCTTTCACACATTTTTTCTTTAAAAAAAAAGAAAAAGTCCTTTATGCATTAAATAGGGTGCAGTTTACAATTGAAAGAAATTCTTGTTTCTTCTTCTTAATTATAACTATTCGCTGCTGGTACTTCAAATCGCGTTCAGGATAGAAAGAGTCATTACTTTAAATTCGAGGGTGTAAAACAAGTCAGCTCTTTATTTGTTCTCCCAGGTAATCTGTACGTTCTCCTGAGCTTTCTCCAATCCTACGCAATCCCTTACTGGGAATGACACAGTTTATATGCAGTTCTTTAGTTGCAGTTCACAGACTTAATACATTCACGTAGCTGAGACTGTTGTGAAAAAAATAAATAACTATGGTTTCATGGTGAAGATTAAAGCAGACTAAAGCTATGAGCTAAAAACTAAGAGGAGGAAATATGCTCGTGGAAATTCTCTGTTCTCCCCCTCTCTGACCTGTCCATATCCACTTTTGAATTCCATTCTGTTGCAGTATCCTACCCTACTAACCTTTTTATTGCAGTTATCTATCGCCCTCCTGGAAGCTTCCTTGATGAGCTAGACACCCTTCTCAGCTCCTTCCCTGAGGATGGCACCCCCGCTGATTCTCCTTGGAGACTTCAACATCCACCTTGAAGCCTCCCAGGCTGCTGCCTTCCTACCGCTACTCCACTCTTCTGCCTCTCCCTGCAACACTCCCCTCCAACCCACAAGGCAGGCAATGTCCTAGACCTTGTCTTTGTGAGGAACTGCTCATGCTCTGATTTCATGGTTACCCCTCTGCATACATCTGATCACCACTTCATCTCATTCTCCCTCCCTCTCCTCCCCATCCTCCTCCCCCTCCTCCCACCTACCCTTCCTCAGCCCGCCGTAACCTCTGCTCCCTCTCACCCTCTTCCTTTACCACCACTGTCACGCCTCACTCCCCGTCTCAAATCCTTCTCCAAACTCCCCGCTGACTCTGCATCTGCCAGCCTCCTTTCATCTCTCTCCTCCGCCTTTGACTCCCTCTGTCCCCCTGTCTCGAAGCCGCCTCCAACATCCCCCCGTCCCCTTGGATATCTGACACCGTACCTCCAGGGCCAGCCTCCGCGCAGCGGAGAGGAAGTGGGGGAAATCCAGAGACGCTTCAGACCCTAACGACTTACCAGTCTCTCCTGGCGGCATTCTCTTCCACTGTGACTGCCGCCAAAGCAAAATACTATCAAACACAAATTCAGAACTCCGCTTCTAACCCCGGAAACTTTTTCTCTATTTTCTCCTCTCTCCTCAACGCACCGCCTCCTCCTCCTCAGCCCTCCTTCGCTGCTGATGACTTTGTTGATTTCTTCGATGAGAAGGTCACAGTCATCCGCCGATCCTTTACAACCACCCGCCCCCCTCACTGTGCCCTTCCCCCCCTCTAGGCCCATTCCCTTCCTTTTTCACTTTCTCCCCCCTTACAGACTCTGATGTTTCTCAACTCCTGCTCTCCCACTGTCCTACAACCTGTGCTCCTACAACCTGTGCCCTTGACCCTATCCCCTCTTCTCTTCTCCAGACTATCACACCTGACATTCTCCCATTTGTCACCTCCCTGTCTTCCGGCTGTTTTCCGGCATCCTCCAAGAGGGCCCACATCACTCCGCTGCTAAAAAAGCCCACTCTGGATCCCTCCATCATCCAGAACTACTGCCCGGTATCTCTTCTTCCTTTCCTTTTTAAACTATAGAACGAGCCGCTTCTACTCAACTTTCTTCTTTCTTTTCTAACAACAACTGCTAGACCCCCATCAGTCTGGCTTCAGATCGGGCCACTCGACAGAGACCGCGCTCCTCTCCGTCAGTGAGTCACTCCATGCCGCACGAGCAGCCTCCCTCTCCTCTGTCCTCATTCTTCTAGATCTCTCTGCTGCCTTCAACACTGTGGATCACTCCATCCTCCTGTCTGCCCTGTCAGCAATGGGCATCTGTGGCACAGCCCTGGACTGGATTGAGTCCTACCTCTCTGGTCACTCCTTCCAGGTTGCCTGGGCTGGTTCGGTATCGACACCATCGGCCCCTCGCCACAGGAGTTCCCCAGGGCTCAGTCCTAGGCCCGCTTCTTTTTTCCCTTTACACTCGCTCCCTTGGCCCTGTGATCACTGCACATGGGCTATCCTACCACTGCTATGCGGACGATACCCAACTCTTCGTCTTGTTCCCGCCGTCTGATATGCAGGTTTCAGCCCGTATCTCTGCTTGCCTGAGGGATATCCAGAGCTGGATGGACAACACCATCTAAAGCTCAACCCAGGCAAGACTGAAATGATATTCATGCCTGCTAATACCTCTCCTCATCTGGATCTCTCCATTTCCCTCGGGGATACCACACTCACGCCATCACCCAGTGCAAGGAACCTCGGCGTGGTGATGGACAGCAGACTGTCCCTTTCCGAGAACATTGCAACGGTGACCCGGTCTTGCAGGTTCTTCCTATTGTCGAGGACCCGGCCCTAGGCCCCCCTGATGAGAGATTGACGGGGGATGGGTTAGGAAGGAATGCATTGTTAACCCCCACGCCATTGTGGTGGTAGCAAGAACGCCCGTAAGAGGAAAAATATGCGGTTCAGAGATAATGAGCAGCCCTACTTGTCAGCGGAGGAGTCTGAAGTCGGGGGACTTAGATTTAGACTACTAAGGAGCAAGGTTAAAGTTCTGACTGAGGCCATGCATAGAATGAGTTCCAGCATAACCTTGGAGGAGATTCAACATGCTGAGCGAGCAGTCGGGGAATACCCCAACCCTACATGGGAGGGGCACAATGCCTGGCTAAAGCAAAAATATAAGGAAAACGGAAGGGATGTCAATACCGAAAGAATATTAAGAGGCTTTAAGGGCCTTCCTGATTATAATCTGATAATTTATTGGATAGATTCAAAGTAGACTGACTAGTAGAGGAGTTGGGGGATGATTTACACTCAGCTATTAGCTGGATGTCCGTTGTAGATCCCTTAAGGGCGGCCGTGGAGAGGGGCACCTGAAGAGTGTGTTGAGATGGTGGAGGGCACTAACTTCTGGCTTGTATGAAGTCAAAGTTTGGAGAGTGTCCAAGGAGAGATTATGACAGAGAGACAAATACCAGTGATGAATAGGTTCATTAAAAAATTACATAAGAGCTAGTGTTTTTCCACTCGTATACTGAGATGGTGGAAACTCCCAACCGGAGGGGCACATGAGATAAAGTATTGGGGAAATTTCCTTTGAGGTATGAGAAAATGACAGTGAGACAAACAGAAGTAATGAATATGGTCATTAAAAAAGTTGCATAAGAGATAAATGTCTTCCCACTCAGTATACTGGGGACATTTCTTATCAAAAAAAGGTTTTTTTTTATTTTATACGAGCTAAGGATATATAAGGAGTGAGCATTTAGATGTTAAAAAAGCAGGAAAAAAGAAGGAGAAGAAAGAAAAAAAGCATCTTAGAATTTTGCTTCAGAAGATATCTATGGGCTGTTGAAGATGAGAGCAACGTAAGACAGCTGTAGTCAAGCTGGAGTGGCGCGCAGAGGGGAGCGGGATCTGGATATGGAGAACAGAGTGATGTACGCGGTGCGGACTCAGCCAAGAGTTGTGGCCAACAGGACTGATGTCGAAAGAGCAACGCAGAACAACTAGAATCAAGCTTGAGTGGTAATTATAATCTATATTACTTGTAGAAGTAGGAAAAGTAATACATAGAAGTAATACATTATAAGTTTCCTTTTATTTTTATGTCTTTTATTTTTCATTAAGATACTATGTAAGGTAGAAAAATGTAGAGAAGTTTTTAGAGTTTAGATAAACATAATATTCTAGGAATAGTTTCTTTTAAACGTCCAGAAGGGGGAGCTATAGGATAAGGCTAAGGCCAAAGAGGATGGGTATTTGAGGGGTGTACCTTGAATTTTAACATCATGGTGGAAAGGTAAATTAGAAAGAGCTAAAGGGGTATATGTAACTTGCATGTGATCAGCAAACTGAAAGATGATATTTACACTGTAGTCTGTATAACTCTATTCTTTTGATTGATTATAATAAAGTATATCTTACTATAATCATATGTGATAAAGGTTCTTTTAGAGGAATACATTTAATACAGGACATCGTATACCAGATTTGCATCACACCCTTCACTTCGAGACTGGGCTGGAAGTTCAGTAGAACTTACCAGGGCTCCAGAACGTTCGGAGTACTTAAAGAAAAAGAGAGTTCGTCCCCGAGACACCTCATGGTGAGGTACTGCTCGTGGGAACGTGAGGTCTGAGCTCGGCAAGGGGTCCGTGGCTCACGACACTATACAACATACGGAGAATCCGCCCCTTTCTCACCCCCTACTCGACCCAGCTCGATGGTTCTGTCCCGCCTGGACTACTGAATTCCTCTTGGCTGGCCTCCCAGCATCCGCCATCAGACCCCTCCAACTTATCCAGAATGCAGAAGCTTGTCTGGTCTTCAACCTTCCCAAATACTCACACGTCACCCCCTGCTTACTTCCCTCCACTGGCTGCCTGTCATGGCTCGCATCAAATTCAAAACATTGGTGCTAGCCTTCCAAGCAGTTAAGGGGTCTTCCCAGCTTATCTACAAAAAATCATCAGACCCTACACCCCTGCCAGACCTCTTCGTTCAGCCTCCACAGGCCGCTTGGCACCTCCCCCTCTCCGAACCTCCACCTCATGCTCACGACTACTGTCTGTTCTGGCTCCACGTGGTGGTTGAGGTCAGAAATGTAGAATCTCTCCCCACCTTCAAGCGCAAGCTGAAGACAGCACCTCTTCAAGCAGCACCTCTCCCATCCCTCCCTACCTCCCTGTGAACCTTAATTGTCTCTGTGACTTGCTTTGTGTATCGGTATTTTTAGTTGGCTAGGTAAGCAGTGTTTGGATAGTTAACTTTGGTCACTTTTGCTCTGTTGTTTGTGTTTCTTTGTTCAAAAAAAAAAATTGGCCCTCGTCCTTTGCTGTACAGGTAGCAGTTGAAATTGTACTTCCCTCTAGAGTCTTTCAGCGAACTTATCCCTGGTTATGGGTATGCACTTTGTTGTACGTCGCTCTGGATAAGAGCGTCTGCCAAATGCCAATAATGTAATGTAAAAAGACGGGATCTGGGACAGGAGCGTGGTACTGGAAGCTGGATCTGGGGCGAAGCAACAGAGTGGGACATGGACAGAACTGGAAGCTGGACCTGCGCTGCACTGAGAGCTGGGTTGCCAATGTTGCAGCCAGTCCAGCCAACACTCAGTTTTGGTGGATAAACACATCTTAATTATCATATGCTGATGCCCATTAGAATCATACTTCCTGTAATTGCTGTGTGTGATATGTAGCAATTGAGGCCTGCCTGCACATTACAACTGATTTCACATTGGGTGTGTGTGTAGGGGGAGGAGGGGGTGTATGTGTCTGTGTAATTTGCATATATCTATGCTACATATTTAAAATGTATGTAAATTCTCGGAGCTACCAAGGGAGAAGGAAAAAAAGAGGAAACAATAGGCAGAACAGCAGCAGTTTGTTTTATAATTACAGTCATATGGTTTTGTTTTACATCTATGACTGCCTTTATTGTTTTTATTTATGAACCAAATATAATTCTTATAATAGAATTCTGACCTCTGGTGTTCTGGGGAAGATTGCACAAAGGGGTAAAAAATCACCAGGATAGGCAAGATATTAATGTTGGATTGGAAATGCTTTTCTGCCATAATATTAGTTAAATTACATGTTTTAATATCGTGCCCATAAGCAGAGAAGCCCTATCAGCATTACCGTATAATGTTTCCATAATTGAGGGTGGGGTGGTGGTGCAAGGTGGGTTGATGTAAATGTTTTATTTATGGTGGGATACATCCATGAGTCCAAATGCTTGCTGCAAACCTCTATAAACATGCTGCAGAGCATGCATTTAAAAGATAATGCATCAGCAAGCAAATATATTGTTGACGGATTGTAAACAAACCGGTCTTTGTTCTGGTTTACTGTGTGCTCAGTAAATGCACCAATACAATACCATGAAAGAAAAGTGCTTATTTTAAAGTAAACAGAGATGAAAGCTAACCAGGCAAAGCCACTGTGCTGAATCTACAGGGGTTCTGGGGTGGGGGCTGTCTGTTTGGTTCATTGTCTGTCTGGATCATTGTTGAGCTGGATTTTCAATGGTTGAGATTAATTATCTACCTTGCCTCTGTTAGATAATGTCCGAACCAGACTTGCATGCAAAACACGTAAATCAGCAGCCAAGTCATTTTGCCGTTCTGGGACCAATATACTTGAAAAATCTTTTGGTAAGGCAGACGTGCTATTCCAATTAATCCTGAAATTTGCATAAGTTTGGTAGTTTTTATTAAAAAGATGAGTGAAAATGTTAGCATTTTTGTAAGTGTTTTTTTTGTCTGCTTTTTAAAGCGTTTTACAGTTTCTCACCCAATTAGAACATGTCCTACTTTTAAATGGACTTAAATGTGCCTTTTCCTAAAAGCGGGTTTTCATGTGCTTTGCTTGTTATTAAAATTGACATTTTAAGAACGAGGCCCCATTGAAAATGAAGGTGTGAAAAGTCAGCTTGTCTGTTACTGTTAACCAGTGACTCAACGGCTCTGCTGGGTGTGAGCATGATGAAGTCACATCAAGAAATGTGAAAAGACATCCACTGAAAGATACATCGTTGTACACTACGCTGGGGGAGTGGAGGAGGGTGGAGTTTTTGCCGTTTCATTTCTACACTTCATGGCTCATAGGGGCGACATGGCTCAGGCAGTAAGAGCAGTTGTCTGGCAGTCGGAGGGTTGCCAGTTTGATCCACCGCCCGGGCTTGTGTCGAAGTGTCCCTGAGCAAGACACCTAACCACCAAATGCTCCTGACGAGCTGGTCGGCACCTTGCATGGCAGCCAATCGCCGTCGGTGTGTGAATGTGTGTATGAATGGGTGAATGAGAAGCATCAATTGGATTTGGATAAAGGCGCTATATAAATGCCAACCATTAACCATTAACCATTAACCATTACCATTAACCATTAACCATTAACTTCAAAAAATGGAACAGTGAAGGGAGGGAGTCATGATAGGCTATTTCTGACTGCTTTCAAGATGAAGTTTGCTCAGCTTACATTAGCTATTGATAGATTTTATAGATAGTCATAGAGGAATATAATTTGTTTCAGTCAGTTTATATCTCCATATCTAATAAATATCACTGTCACATTAGTATGACGATGTCATACTAATGTGACAGTGATATTTATTTCTCTTCTTCAGAGCATTAATTACTAGAAAGTAACAAGACACATAATTGGTACATTTTATGTACATATAGCTACAAAATACTTTCCTAATTGATTTCTAGAAATTAATCAACTCCTACGTTCCTCTTAAAATAATGTATTTGGTTGTTGATTCAAAGAGAATATTTGATTGAATCCTCAGCAGCCTGCTCAGTGGTACATGTTGTTTGACCACCATAGTTACAGTTGCCATTGCAGGTATTAATGCATTGTGTGTTGGACGCCTTGTCAGTGCATAGGTCAAGATAATGTTATTGGTGCTTCTGTGAATTTCCTGTCTTTTTTGGCTTTTGCCAATCATTATCTCTTCTTTAAAACATAGTTTTTGGCTTGAATTGAACTAAAGTTATTAAAAAATATTAGCACTTTTTTAACAAACTGCTATTTATTTGAACACAACTTTAAGTCCTCCCTCCTGTACCCTGAATTTGATGCTTTTAACTTGTGTAAGAACCTATGCACTTGTACGTCACTTTGGATTAAAAGTGTCTGCTAAATGACAAAAATGTAAATGTATTGCACTGTATTGAGGACGGTTGGATTCTCTCCTTCTCTCTCATCATCCTCACTGATTAGCCTTCTTGGTGGCCTTTTGGTTCTTGGTAGGCTCGGGATATTCACATCAAAGCCTGAAGTTGTTTTCATTCTTAAAATGTAGAGACAAAGCCTTAGCTGGAGTTAGGCAAGCATACAATTTTAAACCCATGAGAAGTCGTACACTCATAGGGAGCAGAATTTAAATATTCTAATTTCTTGCTGAAAGCTGAGAGAGTGTGTGAGAGAGAGAGCATATGATCCAAGACTTTGTGTCTGAATGTATGTTATCTTACATTTTAAACTGACTGATATTTCCATTAACTAACTCTTGGGTCTCTTTCTCGATTTCTCTGCCTCCTCCCGGAGTTTGCACTCTTACCACATCATTCTACATTAAGGAGAGCAATACATTGATATATACAGTGAATGGCACATCAAGACCTTCTGCTCATTCTGCACACTCCTCCCACAGATCTGTAAGGCATGAATCTGACTGCATGCACAGCATGCTTGCTTTGAGGCAGTCTGTGGCTTCCTTGGCTTCTGACATTTTGATAGCTTTGCCCTGCAAAACTTTCTTGACCATCTCAGCTGTAGGGACCGTGTAACTACACTTCCCATGACTCCATAGGACACTTCCGCAGCACAAACCCCGGCGTAACGTCTAGGTACCGTTGAACCAATACTATAACACCGGGAGCAATGAACATTCATGCTATAAGAGTTAGGACAATCCATTGTCCAGCCCTTGTTTGTCCGCTCATCAGCTCTCTCACCCTCCTACCCACTCGGACAGAGGCCGAGAACCTACCACGCAACTTAGCTTACTTTATAGTAGAGTCTAGAACACTTTCAACCCGGTCATCTAGTGTACGTGCTGCGCTAGATAACCACCGGGGAACTTCCAAAGGACCTGGAACTTGGTACACATCTATCACAAACAGCAAAAAAACTTTTGTCGGCCTGCGACCAATGCCACCAGCGGCCGTCTTTGAGACGACCGGACCACGCATTGCTTTGCGTAGGCTAAACCAAGGACACCAACTGGTATGCAGCTCCCCATGGAAATTCCTAATTTACGGCTCCATCATACCTTTCCAGGACATTCACGACTGGAGACAGCAATGCTTAACAGACTCAGTAAGACTGACCAAACATCCCAGGCATTAGCAACTGTTGAATTTAATCTTAATTGTGGTTAACTGCTGTGAATCTATGTGTTTTCTGTCTGTAACGTTAGTTCACTTTATTATGCGAGTATGCTTGTTCACTTATTTATGTGAATCGGTTCGTCTTTATCATGTATGCAACCTGCAATCACACGTGTTTTACGCCTAACCTAACCTAACTCTTCAAAACTCAACTAATAACCACTAAAGCACACAGTACAAACACACCATGTGTCCTCCCCCTCATTGTCCATAGACAGAGTTACTGGTGCAATTGCGTGCACAACCACACCAAAACGCACACACATACCTCTCCTTTGTTTCAGACAAAGCGTATGTATGCGCGCACACACACGCACACACATTCCTTTGCATTCCATGTAGCATTCTTTGTCAGCATTAATTCTCTGTGATTAGATTAGTCCTTGTCTACTCTATGCTTGTAGTTTTGTTTCATAAATTACATTATTAAACCCAGTGTCTGTTTTGGTGTTGAGTGACACGAGAGCCGATTGAAATTCGTCTTCCAAAGAACTCCAACCTTCAGGTTATCTGTATATTTAATTGCTAATATTGGTTATTTTAATGATCAATTTGTGGTTAGATATTTCAAATAATAGTCATTTTATGAGACTGATTACTAATTGCAGTATACACTGCTTCCCCTACATAATTGCCACCCACGTGAGGATGGGTGCCAATTGCCTCCTGCCTTCCCCTATCAGTTTAGGGGATCTTAACCAATATTTCATGCAGAGGTTCTGAATTTCAAGGACACTTCTGATGGATGAAGCATGCATTGTCCATCTTGTCAGGCACAGTGGCCGCAGTGCAGTCTGATCTCCCTGTTGGAGATTCTGGAAACCAGCCAACCGCTTTGGTGCGACCTGGACAAAGTTGACCAAATCCTATTTCTTCAAGAAGGAAATTTCTGCTTATTTTGTACTAGTCCTATAAAAGTGTCAATATCTCAAAAATGATTTCTGCACACATATGGTTGAAGAGGAAAAACTACCATACATTTGTTCTGTCCCAGATTTATGAATGTCAGAGCATGTACATACGCGCTTCTACATGCAGTGTACACAAAAGTTACATAAAATTAACCTTTGCATGTGTTTTATTCACATATATGAGAATATGTTTTATAAAGCATGCCCAAGGTGTGAAATAGCTCTCCAAAAATGATTACACACCTTTACGAATTGAAATGTAACTTTATTTCAAAATTAGGTTAACCAGAGACCTGTTAGCCAGTAAATTATGGGTTCATCCATAGCAAGTCTGACACAAACACTCGCTTGATGTTTTAGGCATATATGAATATTGATTCTGCTATGCAAACGCAGCGACATTCCTAAACTGTCACCAGAATATGACAAATTATACCTTGTTGGAAAGCGTAGAAAACCCCCTACAAGCAGCATGCCGTGTTTTACATTAGTTCAGTGCTGAAATGATCCGAGCAATGCATTTATGCTTAGTTTTAGTTTTCTTGAAATGGCGGATTACAAAATAAACTTCAACGTTCGTCACACATTAGTCAAACAGTCATAGCGTCATAAAGAGGTGGGATATTTGGTTCCATAAATATGTCTGTATTAAATAATTAGCAAAACAAACTTGTATTTCTACCAAACCAGCAATATGCCAGCTGGATGTGGAATAAGTGAGCTAAAAAAAAGGGGGAGGGGGGGCATCATTCATCAATATTTTTGGAACTCTGTGAAAATGTTTGCCCCTAAAATACCTAAAAGGACCACATAAATCTATTTCAGGCAATTTAAAGAGATGGCAGAGAAAAGATGAGAACTTGAAGTGATGTGCCAAACCTGACACAGATCCACTGGGGTTGAAACGTCTGCAATAAAGGTGTGTAAGGAGCATATCAGTGTGCAGTCTTCCTTCTTGTCACCCAAACTAACATCTAAACGTAGTATGTTGCTAATTAGCTTACTTTTGTTTATATAGGCTACATAAACTATGTATGTGCCACATAGGATAGAATAAAAACTGTAAAATGTTGAATGGTGTCCTACCTGCTGTACAGGCCTATGCATCGGAGTTCTTTGTAATCTCTGTCTCGAGTTTCACGTACTGTGGAACAGGTACAACAAAAATGGTTTGACATAAAACTAGAGATAAAGTTATAAAATTATAGGTGAGATGTTGCTGTCTTTTCACTGTCCTGTGCCAGTCCCCAAGAAGCTGAGGAAGGAAAGCGCCTTTTTTTGAGAAATATTTTATAATAAATGCACAAAACAAGCTTTACAACCGTGCGCTTTCATTTCCGCACACAATACGAACAGCTGACAGCACTTGTGAAGTTCGTTCAGCTCCTATGAAAAAACTGACATCTGAAAACTTGAAGGATTTATGGTCAATTATGTTCAGCTCATGCTTAATAAATGAGGCCTAATGTGTTTATTCATGCAACTTCTGAATCTTTTGGCAGAGAAATGGTATTATTAGGTTATGCCTTTGTCTTTGTCTCTGGCTGTTATATTCAAAGACTAGTAGAGGAGGGATGCTACAAATGTCATTTTAAATTCACAGATTAAATGGCCAGATTTAACTATTTTTCAAACTAGCTAAAATGTTTAAAGATAGCAAAGTCGTATGATCAAAAAGCTGGGGATACAAAAGAACACGTTTGCTTTAATAGTTTAATAGTGGGGGTGCACCTGCTCCACTTGCTCTATTGCTCAGGTGCCTGTGCCTGTACGTGTGCACACCTGCAGGGCCATGCAGTGGAGGGTATATACTGCATATACTGCTGATGGCACTGCCAAGCATACAATTATACAAGTGGAAAATGGTCCAGAGGCTTTATGTCCATGTAAATGGAGAATGGAATCTAACTAATTTATTATTGGGAATGCATAACACTGTGTCTGTTTTCAGGGATGTGACCCATGGCTAAAGGTCTGAAACATTAAGTTTCTTTCTCAAATTAAGTACTCCCTGCAAATATACCAATCCAGGAGAAGTGTGTTTATATAAGACTATCATGCCCTGTCATGACTTTAGTTCACCTGTTTGCAAAAATTACAAATGAGTGCACAGATGCACTGGGATTGATAAATAATCAGAAAAGCAGGGAAGCATTGATTCTTAAATGGTCTATTAATGTGCCTTTAAAACAGGAGTCTTGCCTAACCCCCCATGACCATGAGAGGCCAAGTTTTACAGAAACCAAACGGTTTTACTGATGAAACCCCTTCTGCTCATCCCCTTCCATAGCTCATCAATAGAATAGAATGTATCTGATCCCTACAGGTACATCTGAATTATGAATAACCCCCAAGTGTGCCATTATTATTCATAAGGCATTGTTTTGCTCAGTGTTGACGGGCAATAGATGAGGAATTGCATTTAACAAATGTGTGTGCAGCCACCATGAGCATAGTTTTAGTGTATAATTAAAATGACAGTATCAGAAGACTTACTGGGTGCACAGTTATTCTTATTGTTATTATGTTATTCAAAGCCAGCCAAATCAAGCGTCACTGTGGATAACGCATCACAAGTTTTGTTGTTAAGCTGAAGCCCTTTTTCCAAGACGCAATATTTTACTGAATCTTTTGATCCCAAGTTCAAAGCATGTGAGCATTAGCATTATCCTTTATTTGTTTTTTTCCCCCAAACCCCCCAACCCACCTTTTCAATTTTCTAATTTAATCCAATTCATTACTGTAGGCCCCTTGTCACGTTCCCCTGGTGTCAAAGGGATACAATATGCCAGTCTGAAATTAAGAATATGGATGTGTTTTAATTCCTGAGATTTGTTCAATCGAAGCATTTAAAAACTCCAGGGATCCATCATCCTCAGGAAACAAAAATGTCAGACTTTATGTTTGTTTTTCAGAAGAAAAAGAACAAGAGAGAAGATGGGATTGGCTACAATTCATGACTGTCTGGTAGTGACAGGCATGCACAATCATACTCGGAGCATCCATCCCATGTCAAGTTCCTGTGTGTAGCTTACAGCCATCTTCTTGCCATTTCATTTAACTGTGGAA
>NW_026911806.1:0-10000 GCF_963692335.1 Osmerus eperlanus
TCTCTCTCTCTCTCTCACACACACACACACACACACACACACGCACACACACACACACACACACACACGGGAAGCAATGCTCTGTTTTGTTTGGATACGTCTGGTTAATACTGCTTGTCGCTTTGGGAAAGACTGCTCACCGCATGCCAAGGGGCGGAACCGGTCCCCCCCCAAACATGAGCGCGAGCAGCCGGGTTTTAATTAATACCTCTCCGTGACCCCGCGTATCTCTCCCAGCTGATCGTTGTTAACGGATTAATTCAACGTGAGATGTATAATGACGTAATTCCCCTGACGCTGCGGCGCCAGGGAGAGAGAGAGAGAGAGAGAGAGAGAGAGAGAGAGAGAGAGAGAGAGAGAGAGAGAGAGAGAGAGAGAGAGAGACAGAGAGAGACTGTAGTTAATGTAACTGTCACACTAACCTAATGTCTTTGTGAAGCACATGGGGCAAGAACCACTAAACTTCACAACATGCAGTTGGGCTATTTAAAATCCGAGGCGAGAAAGAATGTGTTTTTTGTTTTGTAAACAAAACAAAACAAAAGACAGAAAGAGAGATGGGGGGGGGGGACTTTGGCGAGGCGTATATTGACAGCTGACAGTACAGTCAACGGTTGAGAACGCACCAGCACATTCACCGCTTGCTGCAACTCCACATTCCACACACACTCATCACCTCACAACACCAGCGGCTGACAACTCAAACTGAAAACTCCCTCTCTCCCACACATTTTCAACTTCAAGTTCACCTCATCCGCCACGGTTTCCTAGAGACGGAACATTTCTGATACATATTTCTCCCGCTCCCGCTCTTACTTTTAGGTGGTGGTTTTGAGGCAAGCGCGGAAATGTGTCTCTGTAAACCGACCACTCTGCCCTCGAGCGAACCGGACCGGTGACAGATAGACACCAACTCGCCCTCGAGCTCCTCCAAGATGCTGACGGACTGCCGGGATATATCCGCGAGCTGTCTAAGTACCGAACACAGAGTGTAACTGCAAACATCCACCAAGTCCCCGAATGTCGCGCTCTGCCTCTTGACGTCGGCCTTGCACACATCCTTGGAACTATCGTCCGTTTGCAAAAAGGCATTTTAGTTACCCCGCCCGAACGCAGATGACGGTAAAACCGTCTTAACTCTCCCGTATCCCGAGCGGAGGCGAGGCGTGTAAATGCGTGCTATAAACACCCCGGTTGAAGACGCTTGGAGCGAGTTCCGAGTACGGTGCGCTCATGTTTTCTTGGCGTTGCGATTGATTGTCCGCTGCGCGGTGCTCTCTCCTCCCCAGCGCTCGCGACTGGTGTTTCCCGAAGTCAAAACCTGCGGAGGGGAGGAGGAGGAGACGGGGGGGGGGGGGGGGGGGGCGTACAGTCACTGTAGGACAGTTGGACGCCGACTCGAGATTTGCTCTCCTCATAGGAAACATTGGTTCAGCTGCAGTTTCTCTGTTACTTCTTGGAACGCATGTTAGATAAAGAGAGAGTTGGAGAGAGAGAGAGAGAGAGAGAGAGAGAGAGAGAGAGAGAGAGAGAGAGAGAGAGAGAGAGAGACAGTGAAAGAGATAGAGAAAGATAAAGGTAGAGATAGATAGAGATAGAGATAGGTAGAGAGAGAAAGGAAGAAAGAGAGAGTTAGAGAGGCAGAGACAGAGGTAGAGAGAAGCAGAGAGAGAGGGAAGGGGAGTTTAAGTGTCAGTCCATCTTGATTCCAAATACTGTTGTGTGTTACATATAACTCATTACATAATCCTCCTCTCTCTCCCTCTCTCTCTCTCTCCCCTGCTCTCTCTCTGCTTGTCCTCCTGAACAGCCCTTCCACCCAGGCCGCAGCACAGCCATGCTCATGACCTTTGACCCTGTCCGACCTAACGAGACCAGTGTTCTGTTCCTCTGTTGGCACAGAACCAGAATCACCTGGTCATCTCATATAAAACGCACCCACACACACACACACACACACCCCAAGAGATGAACCCTGACAGAGTCTGCAATGGAAAACTAAGCTACTGAGAGTTCAGTTGTTGCAGCTGAGAAGCAGTCAGGGAGAAAATTCCTTTCTTTCTTTCTCTATTTTTCTCTTTCTTTCTTCTTTTTTAGTACTGAAAAGTGTTTCATACACTTTCACCAACTATAGTTCCCTCTCCCTCTCTTTCTCTATCTCTCTCTCTCCCTCTCTCTCTCTATCTCTGCCTCTCTATCTCTCCCTCTATATCTCTCCCTCTATCCCTCTCTCTCTCCCTCTCTATCTCCCCCTCTCTATCTCTCCCTCTCTATCTCTCCCTCTATCCCTCTCTCCCTCTCTATCTCCCCCTCTCTATCTCCCCCTCTCTATCTCTCCCTCTCTATCTCTCCCTCCCTATCTCTCCCTCCCTATCTCTCCCTCTCTCTCTCTCCCTCTCTATCTCTCCCTCTCCATCTCTGCCTCTATCCCTCTCTCTCCCTCTCTATCTCCCCTCTCTATCTCTCCCTCTCTATCTCTCCCTCCCTATCTCTCCCTCCCTATCTCTCCCTCTCTATCTCTCCCTCTCTATCTCTCCCTCTCCATCTCTGCCTCTCTATCTCTGCCTCTCTTTCTCTCCCTCTGCCTCTCTTTCTCTCCCTCTGCCTCTCTTTCTCTCCCTCATTCTCTCTCGACATGTGAGCTGTGAACGCACCCCTAAAAACACATCTGGCCGCCCCCCCCACCCCCCCCCCCCCACCCCACCCCCACCCACCCCGCCCCAAAGTGAACTTGGCCCACCTCAATGTTTTTGTTCAAGCAGTCTGTCTGTGTCTCCGAGGAGGGGGATGGTGAACAGGGAAGAGAGCTGTAAAGAGGGGGGTGCAGGGAGAAAGAGAACTGAGAGAGAGAGAGAGAGAGAGAGAGAGAGAGAGAGAGAGAGAGAGAGAGAGAGAGAGAGAGAGAGAGAGAGAGAGAGAGAACTGAGAGAGAGAACTGAGACAGAGAACTGAGAGAGAGAGAACTGAGAGAGAGAGAAGTTAGCAAGTTGTAAGAGAAGAGGAGAAAGGGAGAGGGCCCACTCCTAGACAACGTCATGCAGTCATACACACACACATACACGCACACACACTCTACACATACACACACACAGGCCAGCTCTGTACGCGCTAATCATATCAGCAAGACGTTTTTCCCTGTGTTGCAGTGTAGTCATTCACTCTCCGTCCCGCCCTCTCTCCATCCGTCTATCACATGGAAGCAGTTGATTGGAAACATCTGTCCTGTCCCCACCCTCCTGTTCCGCTCCCCCTCTCCTTTCCTCCCATGACTACATTCATTGTTTCTTGACCAGCCCCACCCACCTCACAGCGTGTACACCTCTAGCATCCCCCCCTCCCCCCCTCTCTCTTTCTACCTCTCTTTCCTCCTCATCCCCCCCCTCTCTCTCTTCACCTCTCCCATCTTCTCTAATCCCTCCCTTTCTCCCTTTTCCTCGTTTACATTTTTTTAAATTTCGGGTTCCCTTTTTTTTTTCCTGTTCTTGTATGGGCCATTTATGACTTTCTTTTGACCCTCAATCAGCTCAACTCCAAGCCAAAGTGTGTGTGTGTGTAGACTCCACAGTGGTGGGATCAAAGGATTTAGCTTCTTTACACAGGGTGATGCAAGTGGCACCAGACTAGAATCGGAGTCCGGTTCATCTCACGTTTCAAAGAATGTGTGTCTAAGAGAGAGATAGAACAGTGAGAAAAATACATATTATGTATGACATATATACATACAGACCAGATCTCTCTCTCTCTCTGTCTCTGTCCAGGACACAAGTGAGCAGTTGGACTCGGCCCCCGCTCACCTTGATGTGTCTGATCTCTGCTCCTGCCCGCCTGGGAGGAGGGTCTGCGGAGGGAGAAAGGTAGAGAGGGGATCTCATCTGTGTGTGTGTTGTCACTTCCTGCGTGTCTGAATTAGTCTTAAAACTGACTAATATTGTGGAGCTTGGTTGAGAGATCCTTTACACACACACACACACATCAGATTCCATCACACACACATAGATTACAGCACACACCCACACACACCTGTCCCAAAAATAGACCCTGCCAAGGACGTGGTGGTGTGTGTGTGTGTCACAGAGCAAGTTGGTCTGGGAGGTGCATGTCCTCCTCTGATATCTTGCCCATGCTCTACACACACACACACACACACACACACACACAGAGAGAGCGGTTCCTGTGGTGTGTGTTGTGGTGGTGTTAGAGAACGCCAGGATTCTGCTGAGGTACAGGCTGGATCACAGCACACCATATGGCTTCGGGCTGGAGAGATAGGGATGGAGAAGGATGGAGAGAGAGATGGAGAGATGGATGGACACAAGAGGGGATGGAGAGAGGGATGGACACAAGAGGGGATGGAGAGAGGGATGGAGAGAGATGGAGAACGAGGGGGTGGAATGGACACAAGAGGGGATCGAGGGAGGGATGGAGAGAGGAATGGAGAGAGATGAGAGAGGGGGATGGAGGGAGAGAGGGGGTGGGATGGACACAAGAGGGGATGGAGGGAGGGATGGAGAGATGAGAGAGAGGGGATGGAGGGAGGGATGGAGAGAGGAATGGATGAACAGGAGACAGATCATGACAGAAAAGTGAACAGTGGTTCAAACAGGTGCAAGGATAGAGCTGGAGGGATAGAAAACAGATCCCGGCTGTGTTCTTCAACCCTGGACCAGGAGAGCCATCTTCAACAAGTCCAACCCTAATCTAGCACACCTGATTCTAATAATTAGTTGGTTGATGTGTTGAATCAGGTTATTTACTACTGAGGGTTGGAGCAGAAACCTACTGGAAGGTTAATCTCCAGGAGCAGACACACCTGATGCCAATGAAGGGTTCGTTATCAAACTCTGGTAACGACCCCTTCATTATAACCAGGGCTGCATTTCCCGAAAGCGTTGTAAGCCTTAAGTTGATCGTAGAATCCGTATGACGGGCCGTTCCCAAAGACATCGTAGCTAAAGTCTCTTTAAAATTTGTAGCTCTTGAAAGTGCATAGATTAGCCTACTCCTTACGAGCATGTTTTGAAAACACGTAAGAAATACCGGTTTCGTTATTTTGCTCGATCGTTGCTACGATCCATCGTTATCGGGAAACGCAGCCCAGGTGTGTTGGAGCAGGGAAACGTCTAGTACAGGACAGTGTGCCCTGAAAACCAGGGTTCAAGACCACTGGAAGGATGGAGAAAACACTATCCCAGTGTTTTATTAACCAGTGCTGGTTAAGGCTGTGCAGTGCAGATATGGCTGGTCTTGTACCAGCCATGCTCTAGAACACAAGGTTCCTCACTTAAGTTTTCATTACATTTTTAAATCATGGCACAAACTCCAACATTTCCTTTCTCCACTGTGAGGTCCAACTCACCTCTCCAGACTGGTTGAGGAAGTACATCAAAAACAACTTGTGCCCCAACAAGAAAACGGAACAAATAAACAGACTCCAGAGTTGATTTTGTTGTAAATAACGTGTTTTTATTCAAATCCAGAAACCCTGGGCGTCCAGGGGGCCTGGGTCTAGCTGCTGCCGGCCTTGGCAGCGATCCTCTTGTCCCTCTCCTCAGCGATGGTGAGACGGATGCCCTTACCCCGGGGCACTGACACCCAGGGCTTGTTACCCTGGAGGGGGGGGGGAGAACAGGATGGAGGTGAAAAGGTGGCGTGAGGGAGGACAGAGAGAAACATGAGCTTATTATGACAGTCAGACCAGGGGACAACAGTGCACCAGTGTCCGAGTCCACAACCCCGAGCACGTGTGTGTGTGTGTATGTAAGTGTCTGTGTGTACAATGTTCCTGTGTACACTGTGTGTGCATGTGTCTCCACTCACCTTGCCGATGACGAAGATGTTGGAGAGCCTGGTGGCGAAGTTGTTCCCGGTGCTGTCCTTGACGTGGACCACGTCAAACGAGCCAGGGTGCCTCTCTCTGTTGGTGATCATACCGATACGCCCCAGATTAGCTCCTCCAATCACCATGCACAGGTTACCTGGGGGAAGGGAGTAGAGAAAGAGAACAGGGTTTAAGAAACACGGCAGGTTATGGCAACCGTACCACCCTCCCATCTCGATCTGGACATTTTGGCCTCAACTTAAAAACCATGAGGTCTAAGAAATAACCCCCCCCCGCTCCTCACTGGTGTCAAACTTGATGAACTCGGTGATCTTGCCGGTCTCCAGGTCGATGCGCACCGTGTCGTTGACCTTGATCAGGGGGTCGGGGTAGCGGATGGTGCGGGCGTCGTGGGTCACCAGGCTGGGCACACCCTTGGTGCCCACCATGATCTTCTTCACCTTGCACAGCTTGTACTGCAGCGAGGAAGAGGAGGAGAGGGAGAAACGTGTGAAGGACAGAGGAACGAGAGGAGAGAAAGATGGAGGAAACCAGGAAGGAGGAAAGTTAGACCACCGGTAAACGACAACAGTCGCCGCTGGAGCTCCTCGTCTCGGAGCTCAGAACTTCTTAGAGGATATGGTGGGTGTTCTCAGCTCTGCTCATCAAAACCAGAAGATTCATCACCGCTTAGGGAGCAGTTAGTACCCTCTCCCCCCTCTCCTCTGCCCTCCCCTCACCTTGGCCTCCTCGGCGGTGATGCGGTGCACGGCGAAGCGACCCTTGACGTCGTAGATGAGACGGAAGTGCTCTCCTGTCTTCTCAATGCTGATCACGTCTGCACCAGGAGAGAGCAGGGGTCAGGACAGCACACACACACCTGGTAGCTCCACACACACACACCTGGTAGCTCCACACACACACACACTGGTACACACACCTTGTAGCTCCACACACACACACAGGTATACACCTGGTAGCCACATAGACTTGCCATACACATCAATACAGACATGCACCTAATAGACAGAGCAAGTGAGCACGTGTGTCTGTGTGTGTGCCTGCCAAACCCCACTGTTAGGCTTCACCTGGTGGTGGAAATGAGGATTCAACACCTCCCTTTTGGCAGGGCTGCAGGTGTGTATGACAGGGTGTGTGTGTGGTGTGAGGAGACCCAAGGTGAAGTGTGTTTTGACATGTTATAAACCAAGCTGTGTGTATGAGAAGAACGTGTGTAGTCACGTTTGTCCAGGATAGTGGTCACTAGCAGTGTGATGGAGCATTAACGACAGCACCCACACACACCCACCCCCACAGTATTCACTGATGTTTGGTCTTCTAGCCAAGATGGTGACCTAGCCTTCTAAACACCAAACCACCAACACAATCTACCAAAGACTACAAAAAAGCCAACCATCTAGAAAGCTCCTTGTATAGCCATTAATTCAAAACTAAACCGTAAAATGTTATATCAAATATCACAATGAGTGTCATTCAAGTTTGGTTATCTACCCACTTGGGTTATACACAATCTTAAGGCACATGGTTGGAATCTGCAGCCAGGACAACCTTCACTGTCTAACAGAGGCTCCGTCTAGAGTGCTTTAGATTGTCTATGTCTGCCTGTCCTCCATTTTCCTGCTGTAGACGAGAGCTCAGAACTTCTTAGAGGAATGTGAGTGTTTTCAGCTCTGCTGATCAAAACCAGAAGAGTCATCACAGCTCAGTCCTGACGCACCAGCAGGAGGTAGCCGTGTTACAGCCGGCCAGACCACTATTCCAGTCTCCATGGAAACAGCAAGGACTTCCATCTAATCATCCTTCTTTGTCCCCCCATCTCTCACCTCATCCCCTCCCCTCCGCCCCCTCCCTCCTCATCAGTCCATCCAACCCCTTGACCCCCCCCCTCCCCTCCCCTCCCCTCCCCATCACTCACCCATGAAGCCGGTGGGGTAGTTGATGTCGGTGCGGACTTTTCCGTCGATCTTGATGAACCTCTGCATGCAGATCTTCTTGACCTCGTCTCCGGTGAGGGCGTACTTCAGACGGTTCCTCAGGAAGATGATGAGGGGGAGACACTCCCTCAGCTTGTGGGGGCCGGTGGAGGGGCGAGGGGCCTGGTGGGGGAGGGCGGAGGTCAGAGGTCACATACGGGGGTTGGATGACAGGAGTACAGGTTATGAGTTTGGAAGAGGGGCGGTGGAGAGGTGGAGAAAGGTGGAAGGAGATGAGGAAGAGCATAGAACCATAGGGGGTCAGGATGGGGGGGAATTGAGTTGGAAATATGGAAATGGACGGGTAGAGATGGTAGGAGACAACAGGGAATAAAAGGTGGGCAAAAGGTAGTTTGGGTGGGGTTGAGATGGTATGCACTAAAAAGCAATTCATTTCAATTACAATTAAACTGTACAATCACAAATCCTGGCAGTCATAAGACAACAAAGTTGATAGATCGTTAGTTTCTGTTTTTCACAATGATACACCCCACGGACAACGTATTTACTACAGGCCGTTCTCCGGTCACATTTGTGAACCATCATCAATACAACAGTGATAGGCGCGTGTACTTACGAACACTCCGGTGAGCTTATCAAGCATCCAATGCTTGGGCGCCGCAACGCGCTTCAGGTGCTTCTTCGGTCCTCGTGCCTGGGAATAGAAAAACACCCATTAGAATTGGACGGTACATCTTGGAAATGCACGAAATTCACTTGTGGTCACAACTAGGTTGTCCACGTTTTGCAGTCAATGTAACAGCTAGCTTAGCACAAGTCGTTGGACACTGCAACGTTCAAATGCAGGCTCTCTGCGGGGCCTAGTCGGTGAAACTATAAGTGGCATTTCGAATCGTTTTCTGTCGTTTAAATAAACGATAATAACTTGGAAATGTTGGTCGTAGTAGCAACAACAGTAACATGGATTTAAATCCGTTGCATGCGTTTATTGGCGACGTGTTGCAACGAAATTTGAGAAGCGTAAACGCTAACTAACGTTGTACGCTAGTGGAAGGGAGTCAGATTTTCTTTCAGAACAAATTCATTCATCCAACTTTAGTTCACAACCCAATACCCAGACTAACCATCGAGACAGATGTGTATTATGACAAAGTAACAACTAAATGTGTGATCATGGAGCCAAGATAAGAGATGATTTAAGATGATTCTAGAGAGGAAATGTATAGAAATACGGCTCACCATGTTGGAGTCTGCGGGGGAAAGGACCTTCCTCTTTCCGGTCTACGATGTTAAGACAGAGGACGGTGGTCCACGTAGGACGCACCGAACGCGAAGTCACATTAGTTGTATAGTCTGACCTCTATCGGTGAGGTGAACTTATAGCATTATTTTACCCCAGAGCCTCAGTAGACATTGGTCTGTCTATTATAATTAAATTAGGATATATAAATATGAACTGTATTATTCAAAGATGTAATTTATCACAAGACTTTACAATTATTAGGATGCCTTTGTTAACACATATTTCCATGGTAAGCCTATATAAAAACAAGAACAGTATTTTGTGACCTTTACGAATGCATGTTAGCATTGACGTGTGTGTGTGTGTGTGTGTGTGTGTGAGCATGTCTATGATCCCGTATCCAATTTCCTCTCGCAATCTCGGTCAGGAAATGCCAGAGAACGGGACAGAGGCCTTCTGTTTACGCGCGCGAGATAATAAAACCGCTCGGAAGGGCGCTTGTGTTCTTCTGCCAAGGTCTGCTGGTCCCGCGAGTTCTCCTGCAGGCATGCTTTTTTAACCTTCTCCAGCGTCCCCATGTAATTCCAGACGAAACAAATGTTCCTCCCAATAAACATGCCTGTTTAAAAGGTGTTGATTAAAAATTGGGTGCTTAAATTGCCATGTCTGAATATCTTCATGGCTCAAAGCTTCTCTGTTCTCTCTTTTCACTTCACGTGTGAAGGTTTTTTTGGAGAAAAAAAAGTTTTGAAGGGTTTTACAAATATTTTCGAAATAAAGTTTGCATCATTGATGGTTCCTTAATGAGGACTGTACTATACTCTACTGTACTCTATTGTACCATGCTCTGCTTTGATCTACTCTGTTTTAGGCTCTCCTCTTCTGTCACTGTGTGTGCGCGTATGTATTAATTTGATGTGAGTTCCAACAGTTGTAATGGCAACTGTCAGAGCCCATACTTCTTTACTTTAACTTGAGTGAAAA
>NW_026911806.1:15000-26841 GCF_963692335.1 Osmerus eperlanus
AACATGCACGGCTCCCTGATTAAACTACTTGGTGTCTGTCAGGAAGATCCCGGGCCCGGTTCAAACACCTTCTCAAAGCACTCTTGTCCAACCTAAAACCAGGATGGGCCTGATTCAACACTTTTTAAAAACGCATCTTGTCACTTGTGAGAACGTTTTCACCACTTCTTCTCAGAGCATTCTTGTCCTTTCTGAACACCAGGATGGGCCAGATTCCAACTCTTAATAAACACATCCTTGTCAGTTCCTAAGAAGGCGGCACTCTTTAAGTTTATGTTTGAGGTCAGTTCAAACACTCTGAGCATCTGTATTTCATGAGTGGCCTTGTTCAAAACACAAAAGAAATAACTCATTTGTTGGCTTTTATTGTGCCCCCCTCACTTCATTAAAATTATAAGGCTGTCACAGACAACAATTGCTGCACAAAAAAAAGGGTTCTGCCAATCATGTTGGACTGTTCCCAGTTTAAACATGTCTGTAATTCTAGTAAGAGAGAGAGAGAGAGAGAGAGAGAGAGAGAGAGAGAGAGAGAGAGAGAGAGAGAGAGAGAGAGAGATGAGAGAGAGAGAGAGAGAGGAGAGAAGAGAGAGGAGAGAGAGAGAGAGAGGAGAGAGAGAGAGAGAGAGAGAGAGAGAGAGAGAGAGAGAGAGATGAGAGAGAGAGAGAGAGAGAGGTGAAAAGAAGAACGAGCGCATTATCTTCTACCGCGGCAGGTTCAATTACACAATTAACATACGTGACGAGCAAATTGAAACGTCAAGCTGTCAGACATACATACACACCATATGGTCGCTATGTGGTAGACACTTGGTTAATTGTCTCAGCTGTATCTATACCGACCCCCTCCCATTGCAGGAAAAATAAGAAATTGAACAAGCTGCCTCAACAACTTCAGCCAGTTTATAGACGAGTTACTTCGTCACCCTAGCTGGGGTCAGTCGAACACTTTTATACGAATTCGTTGTTACTGTTTCTACAAGACCTAAAGTAAACAAAAACATAACGTGGACTGGAGATTTGTTTGGACATGGCTATAGGCTCGCTTAAATTAAAAGAACACAAACATAAATTTGATCATGTTTCTCAACAACACCAAACCGAATATATTGCTCGGCAACGTTGGCTATGTGAACAATGTTGCCATTCGGTTGTTTTTAAAGTTAAATTAAATTATTCAAAATAATGAAAATGTAAAATCAGACAAACCTTTCAGTAAGCCACTTTCCAAGCGGCGGTAGAGAAAGAAATATCGTCGATTCCAAAATCAGTCACCTTAACAGACAGAACTTCACCAGTTGCCTCTAAAGCCTCCGTTGTGGTGCGTTTGGTTGAAGATAACTTCTGACTAATTGTTTGTAGTCTAAATATAGTGACGACCTTTCTCCCCTCTTCTCTCTCGCTCTCTCTCTCCTTGTACTGAAAATGAGGTCTGAAAAATAAACGTCCAATGAGAGAGTGAGAGTATGGTTGTAGCACAGCTCCTCTCGCCGTCTTAAATAATAGACTGCAGGCTCCGTTAGTTTATCTCAATGGCTCTGTTACTGAATCAAAAGCTTTAGCATAAACGGTCCACACTCACGCTCTCTCCCTCCCCTCTCTCCCCTCCCTCCCTCTCGTGCTCCTCCCTCTCCTATACAGTCCGCTTCTAGTGCCACTCTGCCAAAACATGAACTGGATTTAGAGAGGAGAGAAAAAATAAATAATAAAAGAAACGAATGCGACGAGTCCTTTGATTTTTTCAGTCAGTTCCTGTACTGAAGAAGTCCACCATCCGCAGTTTTTCAAATGCCAATCGTGAAAAGCGCTCTCGTGGGGCAGATGTTCACCGTTTTAGAAGCGCGAGCTCCACAATCACTCATCAAATTGTAGCTGTTACCAGACAACTCAATAAATTATCATTCACAAGTGCACCATCCGGTGCCCCAGCATCAACGCGCTTGAGACAATAGATGGGTGATTTTTTTTTTAAGCACCAAATTTTGGTGCGGATGGTGCACTTGTGAATGATAATTTATTGAGTTGTCTTCACATCCTTAAAAAAAACTGTAGTTATGGGCAAAAGCACGGGCGAAACTCCTAGAAGTAGGCTTGTAGTTGAAATTGGTCACATGGTTTCAGCGTGAATGATTATTATTCTGGGACTATACAGGCCTGTCAGGCGTCTTGGACAATCCATCCACAATACCGTTCTTTCCCACCAATAAACGGGAGAACGATCATCATTTGAAACGATTCATCTCAATCTTGTCAAAGAAAGACAGATATGGGTGGCTTTGGCGCCTTCGCCGCACTGCAAGTGCCACGCGCGCCTCATTTCTTTTCAGTTAACCGGATAAAAGGTCGCATCTGCCGTATTGTGTCGTTAAACCCCCCGGTCATTGAACACGACACTTCTCATGTAGATGAGACCGACGGTGACGTATGGTGTCAGGGCCAACGGGAGGCCTCCCCTTGTCTCTTCTCTCCCGGAGGGAAACTATGCAAATTACAGAAAACGGTTTAGCCTTCACATTTCCGCCAAACACATCAGAAGATGAAATGGTTAAATTATGCAACTCAAGTTCTGCACAATAACAATAGTGTCCAAAGTATTACTTAGCTTCTCGAATTTGGCCTAATTTAAACTCACTAAAGTCGTAACCCTAACAGTTTAGAGATTCCGTTGTTTATCAAACTTCCAATCAAAGGTCACATGACATCACACATTCAAATGGGATGTTCCCTGCTCCTGTGTAAGGCAAAAGCTATTATTTGCATGTCGTTAAGAGGTCACCGTGAAAGGCCCAGAGCAGGTGTGCCTGCAAATATTAATAGAGAACGTAAGAAAAGTCGGATTGGGTTTGATTTCGGTAATGAAAATGTTAAGCTGCCGTCTCTTTCAATTTAGTGTGTGAGAGGAGGGCGTCACAAATAAATGCGATTTTTAACTTCTTTTTTTAAAAGCCAATATTAGATTTTATTTAGCTAAAATCTACAGACACCCTTTTGGTGCGACTTCAATGCATTCGTGAGAAATTACATACGCAATCTAAACCCAATGCAAAACATGATGAAAAAGAAAGACAATGTTGGTGTCGCGTTTCATATTCTGTCTCGCATATAAAGACAAACCCATCATGTACTCGGGCAATCATAAACGCGATAGGATTTCAATCAGGGTTCTGTTTCCGAACTCGTAAACCGGCTAATGAGTTTCGCTTGTTTCGGATTTCTTCGGCAGAAACCGCAAGGCCGACCGCGGATTCCATAAAGATCACACAAAACGTTACGACACACTTCTGTTTCCCACATGGTAACTTGGTTGTCTAAAAAGGACTTCCCAGGATTCTGTGGAAAACGGTAACTGCTGCCGTTTCCTGGATAGTCTAAAACAAAACATAAATATATATTTAAAAAAATAGACGCAACACACTTCAGCCGTCTGTGATATTGTATTCAAACAAAGGTGATATTTACACTAGCATATAGGCAAACGTGAACCATACAAAAAAAACATACTTTTGTGAAACCAAAAGCACAATAACACAAATTAGTTACACTGTTCATCACATACTGTAAGTTCCTGCTGGATATAAAACATGCAGTCTTGATAGGAAGTTGTCATAGAATAAGGGCCCCATTCCAATAGTCTTCAATAGTCCCCTTACCTCATTCCCTACCTTTATGACTGCATAAGGAGATGAACAAAGAAGGCTTTTGAGGACCTGGGAAACACAAAAATGGCTGCATCTCAATGTGAAACAGTGGCGTTAAAGCCAGGTCTATGGAATAGGAATCATGTTTCATTGTTAAATAGGGTCCTAACACTAAACTCATCAGGAAGGGACTGACTGGTTGTCATGGAGGTTCACTCACTCATTCATTCATTCATTCATTCACTCGCTCACTCACTCCACCTGTTATAGATGTATCTCACACACTTATGTTTCAGTACACAGTCTGACGTCATGGCAACCCCACCCCGAATAAAAACAGACAAAAGACTAAGAAAAACAGTCAAAACGAGAAAAGAAACAGAAACCAAAATGAAACAGCAGGTCAAAAGGACATTTCTCCGGAAAAAAACGATCATGTCTTCCCACAAAGCTCTTTTCCACTCCATTCTTTTTTCCTCTTCCTCTCCATTTTCTCTCTCTTCTCTCCGTTCTCTAATCCCATCTCTGTCTCCCTCTTTCTCCACCCTCGAGGAGGTGGAGGGGTGAGGGAAGGAGAAAGAGGAGGCTGAGGGAGAGAGGGCGGGCATGCGTCCACATACTGTCCTCATTAAGGAGACCGTACTGGAGCAAATTACACTGGATGGAAACTGAGAAGAGGAGAAGAATAGAGAGGAGAAGGGGAGGAGAGGAGGAGAGGAGAGTGGGTGGACCTGGTTTGGAGATGAAGGGTGAGTCCCAGGCTGTATGGAAATCCTAGACCACATTCTTCAGATTCCCTGTTCATAACCACAGCAAAGGGAGGGTGGAGGGAGACAAAAGTGTGTGTGGAAGGGGGTGTTGGAGAAGGCACAGAGGGAGAGAGAGAAGTGTGTGTGGAAGGGGGTGTTGGAGAAGGCACAGAGGGAGAGAGAGAAGTGTGTGTGGAAGGGGGTGTTGGAGAAGGCACAGAGGGAGAGAGAGAAGGGGGGGGGGATAAGGAGGTAGAGAGGGGGGAGGTAGGGGGAGAGAGGAGAAAAGAGGGGGGGGGTACAGAAGACAGCAATTAATCATAACAAAAACACAAATCAGTCAAACACATAATGGCTGAAAGCAAATACCTCACACACACACTAGGTGCTTTGATGAGAGACCGGGGAACTAACAGGGGTTAGTAAGGTCAACAGACTGGGGTAGTTAGGTACCAGAGGGCAATAGACTGGGGTAGTTAGGGACCAGAGGGCAATAGACTGGGGTAGGTTCAACCAGTGATGCAATAAACCAGAGGTCTTTCCTCTAGTCAGTGTTATTTTAAAGGCTGTTATTGTTCTGGAAAACAAGGAAAGGAAACTCTGTATATGAAAACAGGCGCATGCATGCACGCACGCGAGGTTGGGTATCAAGAATCTTGCATCTACAGCAAACACGAATATGCAAATTAGGTGATGGTGTGTACACAAACACATCCCTCCAACATAGTTTGCATTTTCTGGATTGGAGCATATATTTTAGCCAAATGATAAACGATCACTTCAGTTCCTGTTCCTCTTACAGGGTCAACCTGTTCGAGTGCCCTCATTTTAAGGAGCACAATACAGCATTGATTGCGCATATTGTTGTGTTAACCCTTGTGTTATCTTCGGGTCATTCTGACCCATCAGTCATTGTGACCCACCGTCGTATTGCGACAGATTTACCTCCTACAAAAACAAAGTGAAGCATTTTCTTTTAACTGTCGGGCTGTCTCAGACCCCCCACATTGGAATGGTTAAAAGAAAATAATTTTTATTTGTTTTTGTATTGGGTAAAATTGGGTAAACACAACGGTGGTTCGTTATGAACCTTTGGGTCATGTGACCCGAAGGCAGCACGAGGGTTAAAATGGCTCCAAGTAGGCCTAAACCAAAAACCAAGCAAACCGCTGCTGTTGAAGTGAGAATAATAAACTCCAGGTTATTTTTGTTTGGTTAAATACGCTTTTTATTGAGTCATGGTGTCCTGTTTGTTAGTTTGACAGCAGTGTCGTGTTTGTTTGCTGAAAAACCGGTCATTATAACGGTTAAGCGGTTAAGGCTGCATGCGGCAGATACAGTCTTAAGCCAGACAGAATTACAGTTTGCAGGCCTAGAATTTTCTTCGAGCACTATATGTAAATCAAAAAGGCAGCAAAAAGCAACCATGTGTGTTTAAAACGTCTTCTCTTTTTTTCTTCTCTCTCTCGCGCTCTCTCTCTTTTCTCTTTTTAAACGTTGCCCCGGGTCTCGTAAACGTCCTCCAGATGTGCTTGGAAATTCCGGTAATGTGGCGAACAACCGCGGGGCCCCGGTATTTACTACCTGCGCCCGCGTTAATCAATTGCAGCTTCTCTTGTGCCGAAATGTTGTGACGTTCCAGAGTGAATCGCTGGTTGTATCGACCAGTACCCTCGGCGGACGTAGCTTTTGTCAAGCTGAGAGATAATTAATGAGCAAGCCGTCATCCGCGTTCACGGGGTAACAGACACCGTGACCGTTATCACCCGTTTCCTCCCTCTCCCCTACCACGCAGCCGGTGCCACCCCCATCGACTGCATACGCTCCCGGTTTACCCGTGTCCTGGGAAATAACGCTATCCCCGTCTCGTAAACACACCACCGCACATAAATACACCGTTAAACAAGCACGGAGACAGTTGTTGCTACCGCCGACACGGCTGCAATGGAAGGACTAATGAAATCTCCACATCATTAATAAAGACGGCTGAAGTTCTTCCAAATTGCCATGAAGGGCATACTGCGTGATTTAAGACGCAATTTAATGTTTATTAAACACCCTCATGGCGACAACAAAGTGAAAAACAATTTCCAACCGCTGAGTTTCAATCAAATCAATGGCCGTGATCACAGCAACATTAACGGACGTAAAACTTTAACGGTTGTATTCAAGGTTATGATCGGTGGAGTGACACATATCTGGCGGTGATGGCCTTAGTCGTGGTTTTGGTCTGGAGTCAGATAGATGGATTGGGTGGAACGGCTTCACCCGTGTTTGTAACCACGGGAATGGTTGTAAACATTGCTGTCCCTGAGGAAAGCTGCCTCAATAAGACACACAAACACACTTTCCCAGGAAGTTTGGGAACATATAGTCAACAATTCACCTCGGCAAAACCACATCCTTTAGCTGGAACATGTGTGTTTTGCTGTATATTGGGGTTTGAATGAGAGCATGTGTTGCTTTATGTTGGTGTTCAGTGAGAGAGAGTGTGTGTGTGTGGATGAGAGAGAGACAAAAAAACAGTGTGTTGGAGCAAGTGAGGGGGACAGAGAAATAAAGGCAGAAAGACACTTTGAGGACAGTTATTCTTCTTTTACCCCTCAGCAGGAGACAGACGAGAGAGGGAGGGAGAGAGAGTGAGGAGAGAGGAGGGCGGGAGGAGAGAGGGAGGGAGGAGAGAGAGGGAGGGAGAGAGTGAGTGAGGAGAAAGGGAGGGAGAGAGTGAGGAAGGGAGGAGAGAGAGGGAGGGAGTGAGGAGAGAGGGAGGGAGGAGAGAGAGGGAGAGAGTGAGGAGAGAGGGAGGGAGGGAGGAGAGAGAGGGAGGGAGAGAGTGAAGAGAGAGGGAGGGAGGGAGGAGAGAGGGAGGGAGGAGAGAGAGGGAGAGAGTGAGGAGAGAGGGAGGGAGGAGAGAGAGGGAGGGAATGAGGAGAGAGGGAGGGAGAGTGAGGAAGGGAGGAGAGAGAGGGAGGGAGTGAGGAGAGAGGGAGGGAGGAGAGAGAGGGAGGCAGAGAGTGAGGAGAGAGGGAGGGAGGGAGGGAGGGAGGGAGGGAGGAGAGAGAGGGAGAGAGTGAGGAGAGAGGAAGTGAGGAGAAATGGAGGGAGGGAGAGAGTGAGGAGAGAGACCGAAGAGAGAGAGATGGAGGGAGGGAGGGGGAGGGAGAAAGAGGGAGAGAGTTGGAGGGTTAAGAAGCAAAGCAGACATGACAGAGTGAGACCTCGACCCGCTGAGTCCCCCCCAGGAGAAAAAGAAGAGAAGAGAGAGAACGGAGAGGGAGACCGCCACCTCCATCTACATGGAGAGAGGAAAGGAGGGGTGGGAAGGAGGGGTGGGAAGGAGGGGTGGGAAGGAGGGATCACTAAACGAAAAAAAGAGATGACTGCTCATGTTCTTTCCTTTCACTCTACCCCTCCCTCCCTCCCCCCTTCCCCCCCCCCCCCTCCCTTTTCTTCTCTGACCAAACCCAATCACATCACCACTGGTAGTGCTTTCTGAAGGGCAGGGGACCAGTTCCATGTCTCTCTCTGGCTCCTCCTCCACCCAGTTCCTCCCTACTTGCTCAGCAGCTCCTGCCTCAGGGTTTCTGAAGGGCAGGGGACCAGTTCCATGTCTCTCTCTGGCTCCTCCTCCACCCAGTTCCTCCCTACTTGCTCAGCAGCTCCTGCCTCAGGGTTTCTGAAGGGCAGGGGACCAGTTCCATGTCTCTCTCTGGCTTCATCTCCTAGCTCCTTTAGCTGCTGGGTCTGGATCCATTACCATGTCTGCTCCTCTAATCCAACAAGCTCCCACCCAGTCTCCTGGGGTCCTCTCTAATATCCCTCTCTCTCCTCTCCTTCCATCTCTCTAATATCCCTCTCTCCTCTCCTCTCCCTCCATCTCTCTAATATCCCTTTCTCCTCTCTTCCTTCCATCTCTCTAATATCCCTTTATATCTTCTCCTCTCCCTCCATCTCTCTAATATCCCTCTCTCCTCTCTCCTCCCCCCTGTCCCTTAGTCTGCCCTGATCTCCTCCCCCTCTTCTCTGTCACCTCTATACTGACCCCCCTTAGGGAGGATGGGCTGTCAGTGAGAAGACCAAAGGACTGGGATTCCTTGCACACACACACACAGTTCCAGTCAAGACAGCCAGAGGTTAGACAGGGTTAATACATAAACAAATGCCCACAAGAATAAATGTGAAGTTGGTCAATCTCCTTTGGTGTGCGTGTGTGTGTAGGTGTTTGTGAGTGTGTTTGTGTGTGTCACAGTAAAGTATCTGGCACTGGAACTTGTCACCCCCTCCTCCTCCTCCTCCTCCTCCTTCTCCTCCTCTCCAGAGAGAGAGAGAGGAAGAGCATTTGTTTACTTTCTGATAAACCCGCAACATCAAACACTCACTTCTCTGGAACTTTTCCAGTCACCCTGGATGTGTGTGTGTGTGTGTGTGGGTGTGTGTGTGTGTGTGTGTGTGTAAAGAAGAGATTGTGTGTATTCGAACTTGCTGTGTAATGTACATCTAAATGCATTTCTGTGTGTGGGTGTCCTGGGCGTGTGTGTGTGTGGGCAGTGTGGGTGTGTGACCGTTACCTTTGATGGTGGAGATGACCTGTTGCAGGTGCTTGGTCTCGTTGCGGTCCGGTCGACAACTCGGACTGACCTCCAGCGAGTAGTCTGGTCCATATTCAGTGAAGAACTGGGACATACACACACACACACACACACACACACACAGGAACAGCAGTGTCAACCAGTAAGTGGTCTGGCTCTCAGGGCACAGTAGGCAGAGCGAGCCTGGCTCTCAGGGCGCAGTAGGCAGAGCGAGCCTGGCTCTCAGGGCACAGTAGGCAGAGCGAGCCTGGCTCTCAGGGCGCAGTAGGCAGAGCGAGCCTGGCTCTCAGGGCGCAGTAAGCAGAGCGAGCCTGGCTCTCAGGGCGCAGTAGGCAGAGCGAGCCTGGCTCTCAGGGCGCAGTAGGCAGAGCGAGCCTGGCTCTCAGGGCGCAGTAGGCAGAGCGAGCCTGGCTCTCAGGGCGCAGTAGGCAGAGCGAGCCTGGCTCTCAGGGCGCAGTAGGCAGAGCGAGCCTGGCTGTCAGGCAGCAGGGAGGACAGGCAGGCTAGGGAAGGTGAGGCAGGTCAGACACTTAGTGGAAATGATTTGTCAACGCAGTCGAGGTCTGAGCAGGAAGACACGCACTCAGACACACGCACATACACAAAGACACAAACGCACGCTGCGTAGCTGCACCAAACTGCGTGGTGAGAGGATCATCTTGCTCATTTGAAAGACACAGGGTCTTTGTCTTCGAACGGCTATGCTGAGGTTTAATAGTGCCCAAGACCGCGTATGTGTGTGTTGATCTGTTTCCAATTAGCCCCACTGAGTTAGCCTGGCCCACCTCCGGTCGCAATGCTACTCGACATGCAAGAGGACGAGGACACACACACACCCACACACAGTTTCTCTCTCGTCATTCTCTCCCTCTCTCTTCCCATCTCCCTGGTATCTCTTTCCCTCCTGATGGCAGCATGAGGACCCCCCCCTCCCCCCTCGATGGGACTGTTCCCATGAACCCCGTGCCCCCGCCCCCCTCCAAACCCCCCACCCCGGAACATAGTCCAGTCTCCTGCTGGTTGTCTGTTTAGCTTGGACCACAACAAGATAGGGAGGGAGGGGGGTGGGAGGTGATGTAGGAGAAGGAAGAGAGGGATGGGGTAAAGGAACCGACAGTCTCTCTCTGTCTCTCCGCATATTTCTCCCCCCCCCCCCCCCCCATCTCTCTCCCTTCATCATTCTCTCTCTCACCATTCATCTCCCCACATCTCCCTCTCCCCATCTCTCCATCCACCCCCCCCACCATCTCTCCATCTGTGTGGATGTTTGGAGAAGGTTGTCCAGGCCAGTGTGTGGAGACAGCAAGGCCAGACCACTGTTTGTTGATCTGGTATTCAGATTTATCCCAGACATGAACAGCGCGCTGTACACACCCGGACTCCTTAGAACCCTGGCTCTTTAGAACCCTGGCTCCTTAGAACCCTGGCTCTTTAGAACCCTGGCTCCTTAGAACCCTGGCTCCTTAGAACCCTGGCTCTTTAGAACCCTGGCTCCTTAGAACCCTGGCTCCTTAGAACCCTGGCTCCTTAGAACCCTGGCTCTTTAGAACCCTGGCTCCTTAGAACCCTGGCTCCTTAGAACCCTGGCTCCTTAGAACCCTGGCTCTTTAGAACCCTGGCTCCTTAGAACCCTGGCTCCTTAGAACCCTGGCTCCTTAGAACCCTGGCTCTTTAGAACCCTGGCTCCTTAGAACCCTGGCTCCTTAGAACCCTGGCTCCTTAGAACCCTGGCTCCTTAGAATTTCCTTAGAATCCATTTAATTCTCCCTCCGTCTACAACATGAACTCTCTCTCGTCTCTCTGTCTGTCGGTGCAGTTTCACCTTACGTTGTTGGCTCGACAAAGACATTTCAACTGCCCAAAATAAAACCATCTCTCTTTTTCTCTTGGTCTCTCTCGCCAGCAGCCAGCAGGTTCTCCCCCTCCCCTCCCTCCCTCCCTCCCTCCCTCCCTCCCTCCCTCCCTCCCTCCCTCCCTCCCTCCCTCCCTCCCTCCCTCCCTCCCTCCTTCCCTCCCTCCCTCATACAGAGCACTTATGGGTCAGCCAGAAGGTCAGACTGAACCAGTCTCTTATTGTCTCTCAATCTGTCCCAGTTAACCCTGATCATCTCTCTACAGCCCCGTCCACACACACACACACACTATGTAAAAGCTCTACACACACACACACACACACCACGACTTGTTTTCCGGTGATTGAGGCCGGTGTTCCGGTAGCCGGTGGAACAGACACAATCCCGCAGAGGGGCAATGGAGGAACTGCCAGACAGGAAACAGGAAGTACATGGGCGGGACAGGAAGTCACTTCCGAGCTGCCAATCTGGGCGCCAGGGCAACAGAGTGGGGGGGGGGGGGAAACCGTGCAAACACTGACCAACTGTCAGCTGACTCCGGAACTCTGGTCAACATCGCAGCTTTCTACCATACAAGCTACGATGCTACCATTATTTAGAGGAGGGAGGGAGAGGGTGAGAGATGGGGGGGAGGGGGGGAGATGGGGGGGGAGTGTAGGGGGGAGAAACACGGAGGAAGGGAGGGAGGGAAGCATGTTTGTTTTTCGACTGGGCTGTGCTGCTGGGAATCAGTCAGCGGAAATCAGAGAAAACATGAACTTTAAAAACAGAGAGCCAGCCAGCCAGCCAGGGAAACAGCCAGCCAGCCAGGGAAACAGCCAGCGGCCAGCCAGCCAGGGAAACAGCCAGCCAGCCAGGGAAACAGCCAGCCGGCCGGCCGGCCAGGGAAACAGCCAGCCAGCCAGGGAAACAGCCAGCCAGCCAGCCATGGAAACAGCCAGCCAGCCAGGGAAACAGCCAGCCAGCCAGGGAAACAGCCAGCCGGCCAGCCAGCCAGCCAGGGAAACAACCAGCC
>NW_026911807.1:0-20431 GCF_963692335.1 Osmerus eperlanus
GTGATTGTGTGTAGGCCTACTAATGTACATATTTCATACTTTTCAATGACATAAATATGCAAAACACAGCTGTGGCTGCGTTCGGCTTCGTTCGGCTTACCTATTCACTACTGGATAGAATGCATACAAATGACCGGCAACGACACATGGAAAATACACTCGGTGAGAACTTTATTAGGTATTTATTAGACTTATTTTTTAGACTTATTAAGTCTTCTACTGCTGTAGCCTATCCACATAGAGGTTTGATACGTTGTGTGTTCAGAGATGCTTTTCTGCATAACACTATTGTAACGTGTGGTTATATGCATTAATGTAACCTTCCTTTCAGCTTTGACCAGTCTGGCCTTTCTCCTCTGATCTCTCTCATTTACAAGGTATTTTTTCCCACAGAACTGCTCACTGGATGTTTTTGTTTTTTTGCATCATTCTCTACAAACTCCAGAGACAGTTGTGTGTGCAAATCCCAGGAGATCAGCAGTTACAGAAATACTCAAACCACCCCATCTGGCAACAACAGATCACATTTTTTCCCCATTCTGATGGTTGATGTGGTTGATGTGATTAGGCTAATTTAGACGCAATCAGAAAAAAAATTGTTGGATTTAATAAAATTATGAACAATGGTTACACATATAGACTTTATTTCTCAACTTTCCTCCTTAGTAATGTAGTAATTTGCCCGATGATATATACAGTACAGTGAAAAGCTATGTTCAGTTTGCTGGCAGTTTGATTTGCGATCCTATGTCAACAAATAAACACAGGGTCCTCTGTGAACCTGAAGGAATGCCATACAATACGCTACAAATGATACAACAGCTACAGATTTAAGAAACAGAAATTATTTGATAACTATAATACAGCAGCATTCAATTCCCTGTGGTGTTTGCATTCTTAACCCCCTGAAATAGACTCAAAGACTGCTTACCATTTCAGCTTCAGAATAAAAGAATTGGTTACCACATTTTTGGTAAACATTTGGTAAACTCAGTTTCGGTTAAGCATTTAAACTTTTAACTGTTCACAACCCCTAATTTCTACCAAACCGAAAATATGTCGGCAGGACGTGCAATTAAAGAGAGCTAAGAAAAAAAACAAAAAACGGGTGTATACATGCAACTTCTGAACTGTATATGTTTGATTCTTTAACATAGAGAGATGGTATCAAGGATTGTTAGAATATGCCTTTTATTGAGTCTGTGGCAATGTGAGGGTTTCTTTGTCCTGCTTTGCTAATATGAGGCAGATAAGCATCTAAACTGATGTTCTCGCTAGCAGAGATTGTTTCTAACAATCTGAAATTGCCATTTCACGGTTTTATTGCATTGCAGTTTTTATTATTTTAGAAATATGAACGCAACAATAATTTTGGTCGTTGACCACAAGTTGATAGGGTTAAAGCTATAATATGTCATTGTTGTATCGATAAATTTTTTCCCAAACCTTTTATCATTGCCACTTTTTAGCTAAAAGTGATTAAATCGTAATAGTTTATAATAGGGGTGAGTGGAACAATTAATGAGATTTTTCAAAGCACGAATGCTGTACGAGCAATTGGCTCATGGTGATCGAAGAACTTTTCTTCATTGGATACATCATATTGGGAAATGGGGGTATGCACCTTTAAGAGTGGGGATTATGGGTTATTATTGGATTGGATTATGGATTATTCTTTTTTTCATTTGAGTGATTCTGATTGGTCTGTGGTGTGTGTATGGCTGCTGGGAATTGTTAGTTCATTGGGAGAGGGTCACAACGAAGACCTGCAATTTGAGCTAGATATTACGAAAACTTCAACCGTTGTAAGCAAGTGCTAACGTTAACTAAGTTGTTTACTTTCATTTCATATAATATATTACTTTGCATGATTCAGTTAGATGTCTCCAAGGCTGATGTGAACCCCACTAGCCTGAAAGGCTGATAGTACAGATGAACACCTTGCAGGCTGATTAGAAGGCCAGGTAGTGCTCGAGCTTGTGATCTGATTGGTTGTGCTCGAGGGAGGTGCTTGCGCACACTGGCAGGCTGACCGTCCTCCAAGTCGACGTCTGCAACTGCCCCCTGGAGCCTGTTACTGGCTCCTAATGCACACCATAGAGCCTCCACATACAAGCACGGTGAAATACGTCACAGGCAGCCACATGGTCTTTAAGTGAACGCGGGTACAGACAGAAAACGAAGCACCGTTTGGAGTCATTTCACTCCAATAAACGAAAATTAGGCAACATGATGTTTGTCAAAGATTGCACCGATATTGCGGCAATACCACAAACCGGCTAAAAACATCTGAAAACCAGCCATTGAAGAGCGTGACGAGCTCAGGATATAGCGGCGGAAGAGGAGGGCGAGGGAGTGCCAGCAAAAGCAAATACCCCGACAACTGGGGGGCGACATGGCTCAGGCAGTAAAAGCAGTCGTCTGGCAGTCGGAGGGTTGCCGGTTCGATCCCCCGCCCGGGCTGTGTTGAAGTGTCCCTGAGCAAGACACCTAACCCCCAAATGCTCCTGATGAGCTGGTCGGGGCCTTGCATGGCAGCCAATCGCCGTTGGTGTGTGTGAGTGTGTGTATGAATGGGTGAATGGAGAAGGATCAATTGTACAGCGCTTTGGATAAAGGTGCTATATAAATGCCTGCCATTTATAACTGGCACCCAAGGGAGGCACAGTTCTCTGACAGAAGCCTTTCAGAGAGGCAGGCTTTATCCAGGTATACTGTGATAATTAGGTTATATTAACCCTTTTTGGTGATGTGATGCATTGTCAAGTTTCACTGCTATTAGAGTGTTTATATTCTGTCAGTCTGTTGTTAGCTCATTTTGGCATAGGCCAAACGCTAGCTAACTGGACAGGCTAGTACGTTTATTCCAACTCTCTTCAGCATGAACACATAAATGCTCGCTTTGAGGACATAAAGCCTGGCAAGAGTTTATGTGTTTCAGTATTTTTTGTGGATAATAAGTGTGTTTAGTTAACTGTTGCGTCATTCCTTTTTAATGTACCCAAAAACACTTCGTGAATTGGTGTCTGTCGGGATACTAGCCTTGGTATTATTACTTGGTATCGGAATGAAAAAGACTGTGGTATCGCCCATCCCTAGTGGGATCCGCAACTAAATAACTGAAACTACAGCTTTCACAAAGGGAAATCTAAAGCGTTTGCTTTAGGTGCAGTTAGTACTCCTATGCGAATGAGAACCTGGTCCCCATCAGGGAGGAGGAGGGCAAAAACCAAAAAAAGGTGTATTTGTCGTAATTAACTTTTGACGCAAGCCTGTGATTGATGAAAAACAACTGAGGACATCCTGGGGAGGCTCTGTCGGCAGTTGCTACCTCTCCCCGTCACACGCACACGCTCACGCACACGCACACACACACACACACACACACACACCTTGTTCCTTTATTGTGCATTGGTAAGAAGAAAAAACTTTTCAGTTCTTTATCAATTTTATTATATTTTGAACAATAAAATATTGATTATAATCTGTGTTTATTATATGTAGCCTTTTTCCTTCATGTTTATCAAGGGAGCCAATAATTCTATAGTTGTTTTTTTAATAGACTGTTGTGTATGGAAATCCCAGGAGCCCAGCAGTTTCTGAGATATTCAAACCACCCTGCCTGGCACCAACAATTATTCTACAGTCAAAGACACTTCGATCATGTCTTCCCCATTCTGACAATTGGACTGAAAATAGCTGAACCTCTTGACCACATCTGCATGCTTTTATGCATTTAGTTTATTTATTTATTTATTTATTTTTACCTTTATTTATACAGGGAAGTCCCTTGAGAGCAAGCTCTCATTTTCAAGGGTGCCCTGTTTACAAAAAACATATATAAAAGATACAGGTTGCAACAGACAAGATAAGAGCAGACAAAAAACAAGTTGCTGTCACATGATTGGTTGTATAAATATTCTCATTAACAAGCTGTTAAATAAATTGCTCAGTGAGTCTATGTAGTCCCCCATTTCATTTGGTATTTGGCTGCATATCCTTGGCATGCCATGATGTTGTGAACCATCATCTGAGTCAGGATATTTTATTTTCAGGTTGTCCTACAAGCGATACTAGAACTCTTTGCATTTGAATGGATCTCTATGGGAATTTGGTGTGTGGGACTAGATTCAGCTGTAAATTATGCTGATACAGAATGGAACACATTTGTTGGCTAAATGGTTTTAAGTCATCAAGGGTCCAGAGTTCCAAATGAGCCTGAAACCACTGTGCTGCTGTCAGATAGGCAGTAGATACTACAATAATTGTTCAACAGGAAATTTGTCAGGAGAAACCATTCTTGTAGTATCTACTGCATATCTGACAGGAGCATGATTATACAGTTCAATGGTTCAACCAACTACATTATCTGTATCCTTATCTGCACTCATAGTCTAATAGGTATATATATATATATATATATATATATATATATATATATATATATATATATACATATATATATATGTATATATATATATATGTACACCTAGTGATCACTTTATTAGGTATACCCGTACACCAGCTTGTTATTGCAAATATTTAAAGGTACAATAGGTAAGATTTTTGTGTTAAAACATTGTTACAAGACCACTGTAAATCCCTTGCTATCTTTGAAAAAGGCTCACTGACATGTCGACTCACCCTCTGCCTGTGTTTATAGTCCTTAAATTCCGGTTTCATAATGTACTGTTGATGGACCGACACCGAAACGCTGAAAAATTCTGCAACCTTTTTGTTATGGTCTTGTTCATTTTTTATTTTCTGATTGGATTAAATGCTTAAATTATGCGTGTAGGCATTTTTTAAATCACCGTCAGTGTAGCTGTTTCCTAAATATGGGGCAAAACTTCTCAGGGCAAACCTGTCCAGTGACATCACTGGACGTGTTTGGCTTGAATCTCCAGCCTGTGTTTCTCAGAAGATAACGAACGGGTGCTCAAGCTCCACCCTTGAACGCAGAGACTGGTTTATGGACCCAGGCGATCACCTGACACTCGCACGAAAATATGGTAACATTAGCATACAAATATCACAGAACCTAATTTGGCTAGCCTGGGCAATATGACGGACAGCAAGTTAGAGGACAAGCTTTTCGATTTGGACAAAGAAATACAACCTTATAGTTTTGAACCGGAATTGCATGTGAGAGAGACAGACAGTGGCAGAAATTGGTGTTAGTGTGGGAACTGTGAATCCATGCCTAACGTTACCAAGAGGGAGAGCCTTTGCTGCCGCGAATGGAATCGAGGGCAACGGCTGTTGGCAGAAACCAAACATGGAGTTTACATCACTGCCAATAATAACTTCCAACCCTTGCTACGTCCTGCAGCACCAACTTCTTCTGCAGCATTAGGAAGATTAATTGGAAGACGTATCCACAACCGAAGGGTCCAGGAGGGCAATTAATTCTTCCAATTAATCGTCTCTGTTAGCTTCGGCTGCCCCGTCCTCCGCTGTCTGTCTCTCTAGCTCACGCAATTCTTCATCTGAAAAATTCTGGTTCAAAATTGTAAGGTTGTATTTCTTCCTCCAAATCGAAAAGCTTGTCCTCTAACTTGCTGTCCGTCATATTGCTCAGGCTAGCCAAGTTAGGTTCTGTGATATTTATATGCTAGCGTTACCATATTTTCGTGCGAGTGTCAGGTGATCATCTGGATGGGTGGCTGTCCATAAACCAGTCTCTGCGTTCAAGGGTGGAGTTTGAGTGTTGAGCTGCTACCTTCTGGTAACAGCCAAACACATCCAGTGATGTCACACAATCAATGTTTGTTTTGAGAGGTTTTGCCCCATATTTAGGAAACAGCTACACTGACGGTGATTTAAAAAAATGGTTTGACATGGTTTGACCAGCTCAAGCTCTGTTCTGGAACATCTGGTTGACTATCTCATACCTAGCCCGACCAGCTCAGTTTTCAAGTTGGCATAGCTGAATTTTACAACAGGGCTATCACATCATTATAAATTGGGCTAGTTCTGATACAGGAAGCTTTGGAATTATCGCACAGAGCTGTATCAGAATAGTTCTGTGGGTTTCATAATTTATTTTATTGTATTGAATTTCTTCACAACACACCCAGACAACACTGTTCATATTTGGGGAGATGCGCTTTGCAGTGTGCAATTCTGCTGTAATTACCACTTACCAACACAGATGTCACTAAAACAACAAAATGAGAATCTAAAGTATTGTCACTTTAACATAGCTACTGTGTATATCTGCACGTAGGGCCTATAGAGGAACGATGGCTTTCTGTTTTGTATTAATTTCAGTCTGATTAACAGGCTCTGCCTTCACTCAACCACACCAAGTAAAACGGAAAGATGGTGTCATTAAGTATGAGTCTTCTAGCCAAAGGAAACACAACCATACATGATTTTGTTACTGGCAGTGAACTGCCATTTCACTGTGCTGCCACCTGCCTTTTTTTTTTTACTACAAATCCCTCTCCTTCTTCATCTCTCATAATAGCCCTTATCCACAGCCATCTTTGGTGTTTGTCATTGCGAACTGAATGATAAATAAAGATAAATTAATTTCACCTTGGAAATGGAGCTGGGGAAAACAATGTATATTTATTTGCTTCTGAACCACCGTTTTGAGCTCGGAACTCTGAAATGATCCCTTTTCTGTGATGAACTAAGCAGAAACAAGCTACAGGAAGACTGTTATCCCCTCTTCCTGGAAATGTGAGATAGGTCAAACGATGGTGAAAACAGTAAAAATAGTAGTAGCTGCAGCTTCTGCCAATGGCAAATTCACAACTTACTAAGAGCTGAAGAAAAGGAATTAACTGTTCCATGGTGAGTTAGCCAGAGCCAGTTAATTTTGTTTACCAAAAGGATCCATTCAAAAAGAACAGATCATTCATGAACAACACACCACTATTGTGCAAGCAGAAAAGAGAAACTTGAGCAGTAGTTGTGCTCAGAGAACAGTTTTGCATGCTCCTTCAGATTATGTGAGTGCTTAAAGCCTGAATTTTTCCTCAAAGGCTACAATATTGCTCTCAAGGATGAGCTTTCCTTGCATGCGAGTTCTGTAAAAGCACACGCCAGAACAATTTGCATGGCTGTTTGGTATACTGTTGGTTACAGAAGATGTCTGAAAAATGTATTTGGTTTTAAATGATATGTTACTGTATATGTTATAGTCACTGAAATTGTGTTTCATTTTCAGCTACGATTTCTGTACATCAAAATATGATGCAAGAATGAAATCAAAGGTGTGACCAATCAGCTTGCAGAAGGAAATCAATTATGTTGTTGATAAATAGAACTACAAGATTCCAGGTAGGCCTACGTCTGCATCTGGCCAGTACTCCAATATTGTGAAATTATACATTTCCTACATTTGAGCCAATTGTTTATCCAAATGTATAAGGAAATGTTATAGCAGGGACCTATTTCTCATACACAAAGCATCATATAAATGGAGAAATTATTTATTAATGAAAGTGTTATGTGACGTGATCAGTGAGCATATCCGTCGAGTGAGGTTTGCTGGCTGTCTAGTGAAGTTGCATCTGAGATGTATTACATTTCTGTAGATCCCAGATAATGAAAATCAATGCGGACATCAAGGCGGGCACCGTCTTTCTACCTTTTTTTTCTTGGCTCTAAAGTATTCACACTACCTGTCACACTAGTATATACATATATCCATATATTATATAAATGTGCATTGTTCTAGTAATATGCATCACTCCCTCTCTCTCTCTTTCTCTCTGTTTTTGTATCAAATAACATATTTTACTCCTTATAGAAAATCAGGTTCCATATGCACATTTAGAGTGCTGGGGCAAGCATAAAGGGTTATTTACAAATGCATGAAAATATAAATCGTTAGGGGTCAGGATGTGTTGTAGGATATGCGTACACTGATAAAGCAAGAGGAATAATCGATTTTGTTTTTACATTTACAAGCTGAGGCAAGATCTGCTGATCTTTAGAGCTACACACAGTGTTGATGATGTACTCTGGTCCATATTGGAGAGGGCTGATTTTAACATTTCTGTTTAGCATTTCAAAGTACTCTCCCGTTCTCTCAATCGCTCTCCATACCAATGAGATCAGAAAGCAAGACTTGTTGTTGTGTTGTTTTAGATACATAAAAATTTACCTTTTTCACTTGAAAAGCATACTGTTTTCTACCCAAAGAAAACATTTCTGTACTTTCAGGGTATGAATTATCCCCCTCTTATATGATAAATATGAGAATCCTGTCCATAAAGAAATGGATGAGGCAGAGATGAAATGGATAGATGCATCTAATAGAACAACATTAAATGGAATTTCCCATCGCCTCCGATAGAAGACTCTGATGGAGAAGCGGAGGAAGAGAGGCATTTTTGGGATATCAGTCACGGAAGGGGAATGGGGAAAGAGAAGTGTGGAGAAGGATGAAAAGGAAAAAGAGAAGGCAAGAAGTAGAGACAGAAAAGATGGAGGTCCAGATATGAGGAGGGAAATGTATAGAGGACGATAAGGTGGCAGATTTACATAAAGTTTAGAGAATAAACAAGTCTGACTGACAGCTGTTTACAACCAATTCTATATTACTGTAACACCACTGTGCCATGGGCTAAATTGAGGGGAAATAGCCAAGATTATGCTTTAAAACACAACATTTGGAGGACAGCACAGGTTAAATAAGGAGGAGGAGAGCGTGAAGAAATTCTAATCACATCTCTTTAATAAGTCGTTAATCAGCATTGTTAGATAATTGTCATTATTATGACTTCATTCATAATTCATGTGTTATCACATCCAATTACTATTCATTTTGCCCAAGCAATTGGAACAGTTTAATTCTCTGAGCTGTAGTGTCCCTTGATTGATAGAAGCACAGGGCAGATTTATGTTCTGCTTTGAAGATTTGAAGCTTTGAACCTTTTTTATTTTTGCATAACAAGGACCTATTTGCGTGTAGTGGTCGTTTCACTTGAACCAAGCTTTAGAAATGGAAAGCTTTGGCTGAATAAAAGGAATAATGTAACTTTATAGCAGGTGAGTCAAAAAGACAATTGCAGGTACATACGCAACTGATCAAATCCCAAACTTAACTGAATTAACTGATTAGTTTAGACACTGTAAGTCACAGAAAAACTATATCAAATTATATTAAGCACTATCAATTGAAAGAGCATGCAGCTCTGTGATTATAGAATTCGTTTTTTTTTAAACATGGACTTTTTTCAAAAACAGAATGCAAAGTTAGACCCTGACCTCTTACTGGAATTTCCCATTTAAAAAATCAGCAGGGAGTCCTTTTTTTTTACTTTGTTCTGTCTTGTCCTTCATGGAATCTTTAAGTGTTAAATAAATAAATATAAATAATCCAATTCTCCTCAGGGGTGGATTATTGCAATGCTGAACTGTCCAGACCACATTCTGTCCATACATTCAGTGCATGAAGAATGCTGCTGTAAGGGTCTTAGCTATTAGCTATTAGCTCTTAGAGCTAAAACAAAAACGAATTGATCAAATAGCCCATATCCAAGGTTCCCCTTTTTACCCGCATTGCACATAGCAAACTAGCATCTTCTTAAGTGAAGCCAATTATTCTGTACAACCCTGATAGACTATCACAGCCTCAAGCAGCCATGCCCCAACTCATTCTTCACCAATAATCAAAAAGTCTGAACCTTTTGAAGGGGAAAACATAAACACAAAAATACACTCACAAGCACATCAAAATGGTTTTTGACCAAAAGGAGAGAAAACCAGGAATAACGGAGATGTGCTTCTAAGGCAACCATTCATGTTTTGGTTGGCAGACTCTGAATTAACAGTTTGACCTTCACCAGCTCCAGCCACCAGAAAGGTTATTAAAATGACACTACACACTAGCTAAGAGGAGAACACTTTGTCCTTCCTTTGCTGTATGAAATAAACTGAAGCTTCAGCACAGAAACAAATAAATTCCCCAAGCAATCGTACAGCAAAGGTCAAAATGCTAGATTTAAAACTGCCACCACAGTTCGTCATTTCCACTCCCAATCTCCCCTTCCCCCACTCCTTCAGGGTAAGATCAGGCCCCTTTACCCCATTTTGGAAGAGAAGCACATGTTGCACCATGGCATTTGCAACAAAAAGAGGTGTGCTTTGTGAACATTTGCTTGAGCGTGACATGATAGACCCCCCCAACACATTTTGAACCTAGATACTTCCCCTTTTCACCCAATTTTGAATGTGGAATTGTATTTTCTGGCTTGTCCAATTGATGTTTGATTTTAGAGAGCACAAACAAGTAACAGGTCAGAGCTGAAGTCCAAGAACACAGTGTGTTAGCAGAATTTGCACAGCAAACTTCTGCCAGCTCCTTGTCCCACAGTTTCTGTACACTTTTTACTGCCTGATGCTGTTGAGAGCTTGTATCATCCAGGTTAACACTGATCAGAGTGGAGAAAACCTGCTTCAGACAGCTCCAAGCTGATCTACCATGAAGCCGGGACTGTGGAATGAGGAAACTACTCTAGGTTGACTGCTTCAACCTGACAAAACTGCTTTGTGGAAGCCCATGGCTATTTTGACATTTATTTCTGGTTCAAGTCTTAATAATTGATTTAAAAGTTTCTTTTTAAATTAGTTTACTTCAGGGGAAATTTCAGACTCTTTTCCCCTCACAATTGTTCACAGATTTTACAAATTTCAAGGTTTTTCGTCCTCTCCGGAGTGCGTCTTATATAACAGCAAGGTATCACGTCAGGACATCTCTTTGTGTACAAACAAGTAAAACTTAAATACATCTTCTTTTATTATCACACTCATGGTCTGGTCTACTCATGGTCTACTTATTTCTTCCATTCTATGTTGTTTCAACCTTTCCTTTTCAGCAAATACAACGCGGTTAAGAGGAATATATCAAATAAATGTCAATGAGTTAGATTGATTAAGCATACTCCAGTGCTTTGTAAACAGGCTAATCTGGTTTCAAATGGGTTTGGTTCAATTTATTTCATTTGAAAGAAATGCATCCATTTATTTTCCGCTAATACATGCCAGAAGACGGAACTGTGGAGGGCTTTTTAAAGCGTCGCTTGGTAACATTCCTAGATCATTCCTAGTGTCTTCTCAAATATTGTTTTTCTTCTAAATCTAATGGAGGGATGCCCTTGTTGTACTCATCGTCATCATAGACAACAGCAGAAATTAGCAGCTAGATTTATGAGTTGCAGCTGACACAAATGTATTTGCAGATTAATACTCACAGCAACGCCACTGTGTATTGCGAACGGAATGTGTCTGTTTCGTTAATGGTAGCATTTCCCTATGTGTAATGCAGTTCATTTCAATAACAAGACAATGAGTAACAAGCTCCCAAAATATTAAAATCACAGGATTTACAGTCCAAATGAAGAAATGTTGAATTAGTCCCATGGACTAGGTCACATTCACTCACAACTGATAGCACACTTGAATCACATGTTTCCATGGTCCAAAGGCTACCATTTCAGATGGTTTTGTTTCATTACTTTGGCATGACTAGGGGCTCCACCTCAGCATAACGTATTGGTAAACCAAACACAATGTCTTTCCTAGTTTCAGGTAGAAGCTGTTGTAATTTTTCCGTCCAGTGACTAGGCTGTTAAAATAGCAAATGACCTTGCACCTGTGTGGGTGGGTTAGTCTTACAATGAGGTATGTGGCCATGGTCATTTTTGGTGTATTTCCAAAAGTCATGGATGACCGGACATAAATTAAGACACATTACAGGACTTTAGATGTGAATGTCCAATCAATGAACTGAAACACACCAGCAGTTCTGTCAAGAAGGAATCCACTGGCAGAAGAGCTGCTTCATCTATTGTCTGGTAAGCAGACAGAGTGGTTTATTTGATTGAATGAAGTCCATTGTCAATTTGTCCAGTGAATATTGTATTTATTTGGACATTTTACCTTAATGCATTGCAGTGATTTTAATTTGGTCTCAGGAATTAACTGTGAATTATGTTTTCATTTTTTTAACATCTGGATAAGATCTAAAAAATAATAATAAAATAATTTCACCATTTGAACACCATTTTGTGACCCTATTCTTTGTTCTTTGCATGTTTTAGAATATAGTGACCAAATTCACATACTTTAAGCAAATACAACCCTGGTGATTTCACCCTCCACAACTGAACAAAATGATTCGAAATATAAAATTTTTTTTTTTTTAAATACTCTGAAAAAAAACCTATTTGCACCACAGTACACAAATAAATCAGACTATTTTTATGTAGTCGCGCATGAGCTGATCTTTTTTCTCAGAGGTACATTTGTCGAAGTCTTGCTCAATCCGTCACTATATTAGCAATCCACCAAGGGTCAAATGCAGGTGGCATTAAAGGGAATGGAAGATGACATTCTGATTGGTTCATCGCATGTTACACCCAAGACACCAATTAATTAAGCCAGTAAGTCCAGCCCATTTGAGCCTTGTGCCTTATGTTGTGCTTTCACTATCCACCTTGAAACTAGGTAAATTGGGTCTGTTCACACACTGAATGCACTTGCACGTTGCATAGACGAGACGGTGAAAATAGAGCCCTACGTGTTTCTCAATATAAAACCCTGCTTACACGCATTTATGTTTGTAAAAAATTGAATAACCTGGCAATGACCGTAAACTGCGGGCAGAATCCTAAAAACCTGGCTAGCTGAGGGCCCACCAGCTTTGGTTCTGCTTCACTGCTTCCCCTGGAGTGAGCGCAGCCCACTGATCATACAGCCTTCCCATGCGAGATTAGCTAAGCGACCTGCGGATGTTCCCCCCACCAGTACAAATTTGCCTGGGCTGAAAGAACTATGTGCCGGCATCTCGCAGGAGACTGACCGGGGGACAGATAATCAATGCGCTTCATACCCAGGTCAGCAGTGTGTGTGTGTGTGTGTGTGTGTGTCTGTCTGTCCTTGTGTTGGAGGAGGGGGGAGGCAGTTCAATCTGTTCCTGCTGACATCCCTGAAAATATCTCTCTCTGTCACCTCCTTTCCTCCTGTCTTGCAGGTGATCATCATACAGGTTACTGAATGCCTTGTATTTAGACAGGTATCTGCATATGTGGGCCTGAGATAGGCTAGCTAGTCTCAGCACTAGAGTATCTTATATGATATCCATTTTCCTCTTCTTCTGGAAAGGGAAGAGTGTGGGGTGATATTGGCTCAGGAGCAGTCGCCTGGCAATCGGAGGGTTGCTGGTTTGTTCCCACCCTGGGTGTGTCAAAGTGTCCCTGAGCAAGACACATAACCCCCAATAGCTCCTGACAAGCTTGCGTGGCAGCTAATTTCTGCTGGTGTGTGAGTGTCTGTGAATGGTGTGAGCATCAATTGTACAGCGCTTTGGATAAAGGCACTATATAAATGCAGACCATTTAACAAGAGGAGTAGCACATTTGTTTATTAAATGCAGTTACTTCATGGGCATGCTGAACTCTTGGCCTCCGCTGATCTGATTCTGCTTTTGGGGTTGGGGGTGTGGACCAGCCAGTGCGCTGGTCATGCATGAATAGGCCCTTCCATTGATCTCGTAGCCTCAGCTTCCAGAGATGGATTGTATTCCATGGTTGAAATGAATAGGATTGCGTGAATGTTAATGCAAGCCAAGCCTACAGCCAACCTGGGTAATTACATTTTTACCATCTAACCAATGGTAAAAACCCCATCTGGATGGTAACTTTACTGTTATCTTGTCTGCTCCAAAAAAAAGACCAATGAATGAATATGGACCCTGATCTCGGTATTGATTAATTTTATTTGTGGTCCTGTATAAATTGTTCTTATAAAGCACTAAAATGCCAGTGTGTAAAATACTGAGTGTGTTGATACACCAAGTAGGCCAATAAGACTATGGAGAGCAGTAATGGTATTGTTGCTTAAAGGACACCTAAGGCTGTACTTTGATAAATGACTGCCATTTAAAATGGATGTTCAATTAGAATAGTAATATCTAAACAGAATTAACTGGAATTTAGCTTGAAGAAGAATGAAGTACATAACGCTGAAAACCAGATGCAAATGTCCACTGGAACACGGCAAGGACACACAGTCATATAGCCCTAATAAGACAGAGTAAAAAATGTACGGATCCAACCGGACACAAATTTAACACCCATGTTTTTTTTGTAAACTATCCATTCATAACTGCAGGCATGCCCCGTTGCTGCAATCTCCTCTATTAGTCCTGGACACAGAGAGCGCACACTGGCAGGTACATTGTCCCAGAGGGCATGTGCAGTTAGTTGTCACTCTGCAGTCCAGCGTAGTTGCGCAGTAATTGTGTGGCAGAGTGTGTGACTGACACAGATGGTGTCGAGCTGGTCGAACCAGGCCTCCGTTTCATGGCTTCTCACAGCGGTCTGCACTGGGTAACGGCTTGGGTCGTTCACTTTCTGGGCTTCCTCATAATGTTGTTTTTTATTTTTATTTTTAGAAATAAAACCGGAATAATATCAAGGTGAACAAGATAGTAAAGACTGCCCCTTTAAAAGACTCTACGTAAAGACCTACACGCTGCTTGGTGAACATTGATTTCATTCTTACTAATCCTAGGGACCTGTTCCTTGGTGAGAGTTTTGGAGAGAATTTAATGTTCAACATGATTCGTTTGCTTGTGTTGGTAGTTTTTCAGTCAGTAAACAGCAATAGCAGCTTGATCTGCATTAGCTCTTTAAGAGGCAGAATATTATATTGTTACATTCCTTGTTTGATACTAATGGCTCACTTCCAATGATATGACAAGGTCTGTCTCACTTTACCATAATGAAGCACCAACTAATTCTTCTTTCCATAACACATCCGAGTATGCTCCTCAGAGATTGTAGAGCCTGGCATAGCACCTAGAATTGAGGGCAATGCTGTGAAACATAAGATTACATGGCCTTTGACATAATACTGTATATCTAACTGTAGACTTAAAAAAGACATTCAAATGTTCAGTATGGTAATTCATGTTTTTTTGGATAAATGTTCTTTAAGCCCTAATCCAGTAGCAGGTGTTACGACCCTTGCTGAAAATTCCAGCTAATTTCCAAGCTGATTTGAGGTGTGTTTTTAACACTTTTTGCAGGTCAACCAGATGTTCACCAGTTTACCCTACCAGTTTAACCAGTTTTGACCAGCTTTTCCAGCTAGAGAACTGCTCTGACTAGCCACAGACCAGCTATGACCAGCTAGAGGTGTCACACAGCTTAAACTGTTTTAAAGCATCTTTGAATCGCAACTGGTCTTAGTTCGACAGGGGCAGTAAATGGATATCAAGCTAGCTGAGGTGTAGCAGAAGTAGATGTTGGATTTTTTAAATGAAAATAGCTGGATCATTTTCAGGCACTATATACAGTATGTGTGTTATTGCGTAATCTGTACTATTGTCTTGAACATTGAAGAAAAGAAAAAAACAGATAAAATAAATTGGCCTAGGTTTGATATCAGCCTTCCGGATGATCTCCATAAACATCAGTATATTCCACATACATGAATCTCCATTAATGTCCAAAGCTGTTTGAAAATGTCTACCTCCTCATTCGTGTCTTCCTGGTTTCAGGCAGTACTAATCAAGGGTGAATGGCAAAATGCTCAGGAGGATCACACAGCGAAGCACATCCTAACATAAGCTGTCTGTTCAGGCCAAGCCTGTTCAGTGACACAAATCGAGCTGTACTTTTTACAAAGGCCATTTTCCATTGTCTCAGTGGAGCTTCAGTCCCACTCCTCAGACATCAACAAGCCAGCAGGGCAGGGACAGTGATGGAGGACTTTTTTACCCCTGATGCTCTGGGGAAAGATCTTGAAAACAAAGCAACAGGAATTTCTACTGTGGACCTGAACACTGTGGTGCATAGGTTGCCTCCACTGTTCAGCCCAGGGGTCAGATAAAAGCAAAATTGCACGTGGATGCAACACAACCTCTACTTCCATACTATAACTAGATCTGCAGCAAAGCTGCCAAAAATTGATGGATAGCCCCAATCATGCTGCGCTCCATTTACGGTTCCTTCTGAAAACAAACAGCGCAACCGGAGAAACGTGTCCAAAATGATCCGCTGCGCTGTTTTACCACAGGTACACAGGTACGGTAATAACTGCGTTGCAAAAACCGAGAAAGGTAGTTTACCTGCAAAAAGTATGATGCTCTAAGTACAATGGTACATTGGTCATCAAATTGAAGAGCTCTGATTGGATTAAAAGTGAATAACCGAAGCTTACGTTCTTTTCGCCATTCATGGAATATGAAAAGCATTATGATTTTACTTTGCCAGTAATCAATTATAAGTGATTACGTATAATCTTAATTATCTCCGGCCTTTGCAGTGTACTAACAATAAAGGCCAATAAGCCAATCAGAGCTGTTCTGTTCTGTTCTGTTCATTTCCCCAGTAATTATCTAACTGTATAAAGTAGAAGTACATTAGGAGTGTAGTTAATGGCCCTATCCATAGTTAAACAGGCTGCTGAACAGTGTATCTGTTCAACTTAATGTGTGTTTTTATGGAGTTATATGGAGATTGCATACACAATTTTCATTTGCTGCCTGTAGAGTGTTTTCACACATTCAGTTTTTCTGTTTTGTTTGCCTCACAATTATCAAAGGAACCTCACTATCAATCAATACACACACTCTACAAAGCTTTCACTTAGAGACAGCAATTTCAAAAGAACAAACTCAGATCCCTGGAGACCAAACATGTGACCCGGAGGGAATTAACATTTAAGAGCATCTGAGTGAACAGAACCGTTAATATGCTTAACGAAGACACACACATGCACACACACACGCGCGGGCACAGTACAAAAACCTACAATGCCATACAAAATAAGTATGTAAAAAAGATTTACTGTATTTACAACCTCAAATCCATAGCTGAGGCACACAGAATCATACAGTAAATGAACGGATGTACACAAATACGCGATGCATTTATAAGATCAGGTGAATAAAGGGGAACATTCTAACAGGTAAAATATATGAGAAGCGCTGGAAACAAGTTTACGTATGAAAAGAGAAGTGTACTCACGGAATGAATCAGACGATACTAGGCACGCTTTTCCATAGATCCCTGTAGGAGCTAGCCAACACAGCAGCAGAAGAAACAGAGCCAGGATTGAGTGAAGAGGTAAAAAAAAAAAAAAAAAATCCAAGAGGGGGGTTAAGGTGTGGGATTTGGTCAGCAGCTTTGAGGTCTCTGTGGGGGTGGGGGGTTAATTATCTTTTATGGGGTGGTGGTTGTGACGGGGAGTATGGTTCACTATTCACCAGGGAAAAATGTCAGATTCCTCGTTTGTTGACCTCTAAAAACAGCAGTGTTCCTTTTGGAAAAATAAAAATTGAAATAGGAAAAAAAGAAAATACCACAGCCTCCAATTATCAAAGAGAGGGAGAGAGAGGGAGAGAGAGAAGAGAGAAGGAGGGATGGCGTCTCGTTCTTTCAGCGACAGAGAGACGGAGAGTGACGGAGTGACTGAGCCCGTGGCGGCTGACGAAACGGCGGAGCGGGGGGAAAATAAATGAAAAAGCAGATTCGGTCCGAAAAAAGGCCTCTCCTCTTTCTCTCTCTCTCCCCCTCTCTCTCTAACGTACGAAGCCTTCTCAGTTGAAGCCGGATTTTTTTTTTAAATGTCTCTCTAAGCGAGAAGACGAGGAGAGCAAAAAGCTGAATGAGAAGATAAACGAAGCTGCACCTGTTCCCCTCCTCGCCGTTTCCTTCTCTGTCCCTCAGACCCTCTCTCTCTGCGTCCCTCGCTCCCCTCTCCGTGTCCTGCTGAAGCCTGAGGTACGGAGGCTGGGAATCGCCTGCTTTTTCAGCTGCCCCCTTATTGCGGTGACCCGCGCTTCCAGCAGCACGCACCGGCGGCTAGGCTAATCGGAGCGGCTAACGTTAGTGCCGCGCTATCGAAGGGCAACCGCGCGACTGAGGAGCCAGGGAAATGCCAGCCCAGGGATCGCTAACCGCTAACCCCCCCAGCCCACGGATCCAGCCGCCCCTCCGTCCCCTCCAGCCATCGAGCCGCTCTTCCGTCTTCCCCACCTACTCCTTCCCCTCTTTCCTTCTCTTCCTTCACAGCTCTCCAGGCTGAGTCCTCTCTATCTTCCCTTTCTTCCCTCGTTCTCTTTGTCGCCTCCTCACTTCGGTTTCTCCGTTCTACCGCTCTGGCCCTCTCCGCGTGGCGTCGAGGTTCTGCCCGGATTCCGCACCGACGCCTCTGACAGAGGTTCCCTCCGCACACCGAAAAAAAGGAAACGGAGGTATGAAAGTAAAAACTTTATCCCCCTGCTCTGCTCACAGTCCCGTCCGCAATCCCACAAAGGCCTGCGTAAGAAAAGCCGGGCGATTTTGCCGAGATATCTGGCGGAAAATTCTGATGGTTTCCGAGAATCCCATTGTGGTGTCCGCTTGTGAGAACGTCTCTCCTTTGTAAGTCCCTCAACTTAGCTCCATCTCTTTGTCACCAAGCAAAATCTTGTCCAGTGTTAGCATTAATACAATTAATTTGGCCCAGTGTCCCAGTTCTTCCCTTTACTTGGTACAGCTGTAGGTTCAAATCCAAGTTTACGGAAGGTGATGCAACCCAATAGCTGTCCCTCGTGCTTCCAGGTGCCTATCAACGCATTGCCAAACCCAGTTTCTCTAGAATTCTTATCTTCCAAACACGAGTCACTCCCAGACCCAGTCCTGGTTCTGTATGAAGACCTAGAACAGCTCACTGATCCAACTGGGGCTCCAGCTGAAATCTGTGGTTGCAGGCCTGAGAGGTAAGCGGGAGCCTGGGAGCGCGTTTAGCCGCTAGCGCGTGTGGGAGCGGGCGAACGCGGGTATGCTTTGCCTTGGGCAGCGGAGGAAGTGGCTCCAGGTAAAAAAGGAAACATAGAGATCCTCTGGCCCTGCAGCAAAAGAGAGAAGGAAGAAGGGGAGGAGAGGAAGTGTGAGAGAGAGGGGGGGGGGCGTATAAATAAATAGATGGGAAAAGAGCATGGGAAAGAGAAGACCAGGCACATAACCCCAGCTTAAAGTCTCTGGTTCTCCATTGCCTCTTTGCCCTTCTCTGCTGATCCCTCCTTCTTTGTAGCCACACTTTTTTTTATCTGTGCCTCACCATCCCTCTGTTCTCTTTGCTCCAAGGATAGAGAGATTTCAAAGCCACAGGTTCCCATGCACTGTGCTCCCATCCCACAGGAAGAAAACTGGAACACTGGACACTCACATAGGAAAGGTGGGTTGTGTGCCATTGTGGTAAATTGAGTGCCATGGGGGAGAATATTAACACACAGTGTTTGAGAGACTCCAGCTAATTTGTGTTTATGTGTAAATGTGATGCGGAAGCATTGCCAAAATCATTATTACCAAAAGAACAGCATAATTCCCAAAACATTGTTACTTAGACATCATGTGGTCATACAGGCTAAAACAGTATACCAGTACTATGTCCTTACAAGGCAACACCATATTATGCAAAGTACCCAAGCTTGAAAGTCACTGTAGTGCTGGTTTTAATAGGTTTGACTGAATGTCATCCATTTTTACACTGATGTTCTAAATTTTCAAGCCTTTCCCTAGTATGATACATTAAGATCATTTTTCAAAGTTTTATGTTCAGAATGGGAAATGAAATGGATGTGACAGGGGTAGGGTGGGGGGGGTGGTGTTCAGGGTTGGTTGGAGACCAAGAAACGATTCCAGCAACACATATTAAATGAGACCAGACACATCTAAAATACTGGCTTGTTGATGTTGATGGTGCTGCTACGATGACAGTGAATAAGACTGATGTGTGTTTAGTGAGAGACAAGTTGGCAGGGGGTTGGGGGGGGGGGGGGGGGGATAGCTGATGGATGTCAGAATGAAATTTTGTAAAGGACGAAGAAAGATCAGAGGAGCGTTTGATGGTGAAAAAAGGGAATGAAGGGGAAATAGCGAGTGTGACTAATGACTGCGAGATGGAGAAAGATACGGGGAGAGAGAAAGAGAGAAAAACACACACTCACCCATTTTAGTTCCCTCTCGGCAGGCAAACACAATCCCGGCACTGTGATTCCAGCCTGGCTGAGAAGGGAATGAGCCTCTGTACATCCATCAGCTGAATACCAATAGGACAGCTATACTGAGAGCCCAGCTACACCGGGCGAAGGTGCTAAGGAGACCGCGACGCGGTCATACGCGCCCGTCAAATCCCTCTTGCGCAAAAACCATGAAACTCCTTTTCCAGAGATAAGAAGAAGGAAGAGAGACAGAAAAAAAAAAAAGATTTGATTCGGATCAATGCACGAAGACCTGGCACGTCGGCGCACACACACACACGTGCACGCACACACATACGCACGCGTATACCGACAGACGCAACAGCAATGACACCCTTGTTAGAATTCTGCAGGCCGTTCTTTGGTGAATAAAAAGCACTGGCCCCCCCTCCCTTTCTCTGACAGTGTTCTTAAAGAGGAGAACTGTGTTTTAGG
>NW_026911808.1:0-32263 GCF_963692335.1 Osmerus eperlanus
GGCTACTAGGAGGGGGAAGCTGGATGAGGCTTGGGGAAAGAGGCTGGGAGGGAGGCCAGTGGGAGGTTAGGGGAGGCTGGGAGGAGGAGGGGATGTTGGGGGCAGGCTGGTTAAAGTGGAGAGGTTGGAGAGAGGCTCGTGGGAGGCTGGGAGAGAGGCTGGGGGTGAGGCTGGGAGGAGGAGGAGACTTGGGGCGGCTGGGGGATTGCAAGATTGGTGCCAACTAAGCACTTTCACAGTAGTGTGAGAAGAGGTGTAAATGGCCCTCGACTGGACACAAACACACGCGCGCACACACACCACACATCTTCACAAACAAACGTCTTCTTCACCTGCACACACACATACACACGCACACGTACAGACACACACCGACTTAGACACAGACGGATGATTGACAAGTGACTCTGCCCCTCCTATCATATCATGTCAGAAGGAGGAGGAGAGGATACGAGGAGTGGATGGCGATAGGAAGGTAGGAAGGGAGGTGGGAGGGAATGGAGGTAGGGAGGGGAGGGAGAGAGGAGGGGAGGGAGAGGGGAGGGGAGGGAGGGAGGGAGGGAGGGAGAGAGGAGGGAGGGAGGGAGGGAGGGAGGGAGGGAGGGAGAGGAGAGGAGAGGAGAGGAGAGGAGAGGAGAGGAGAGGAGAGGAGAGGAGAGGGGAGGGAGGGAGAGAGGGAGGGAGGGGAAGACAGGAAAGTCCAGATTTACGGTGTGATGAAAGGCCGTTACTGTGGCAGCTGTAACCGTGGCAGCCGTAACCCTGGCAGCCGGTGTGATGTTTCAATAAAATACCTGACCCTGCCACAACCCACAAACCCCTGCAACAGCCACGCACAGGATGTGACATCACTGACACACAATAAAACTACAGCGTTAAGGGCTTCTGTTCAACACACAATCTGTACCCATCAGAAATAACAACACTACTACACTTGTACATTACATTACAGTTCACTAGCGATAACTAGCGGTAACTAGCAGCAACTAGAGGTAACTGGCAGTAATTGGCGGTAAACTGACACACACATACATACAGAGAGACAAAAACACACACACACTCACACACATGCAGAGACAGGAACACACACACACACATACAATTTCATGCATGCTTACACAACACACGGTTCACAGACAACACACACCCTGACCTCTCTATGCCCTCTCTCCAAAAAGCCTTCCAGTCAGATAAAAGCCTGTGATCGGGTTTCATAGCTGGGCAATCTTCACTGTCAGAGAGGCCCCAGACACACACACACACACACACTCAGTACATGCACACACACACATACAAACACACAGTACACGTACACACACACCAGAGAGACAGTTGAGAGTAGAGACTCTTGTCTTAGTTAGTATTGATCTTTGTTTAGACGTTTCAGAGACCTGAGTCTCTTTAGACACCACGAACACAAACAACAATGTAGACAATACACACGCTCAGTACACACATACATGCTCACTTACACACACATACACAATCTCACACACACATGCTCACACACTCATACATACATACTTACACACACATACCTACACACTCACACACACACACAAACACTACACACACTACACTATAAACACTCAATACACCCATGCACACACTCACATACACTAAACACACACACACACACACACACACACAGCCATCACAAGTAAGAATGTGAGCTCCACTGTGACTGGGATGGGCGGGGCTAGCTGGGTGGGCGGGGCTAGCTGGGTGGGCGGGAGCTCCTCTCTGCTAGTGATTACTTGGTAAACATGTAAACAGCATGAAGTAAACAAGGTGCAAACAAGCTGGAAACTACGGATGTTTAGATCTGATGTAGAACATCACCCCTGGATGGTCACAATCAACAACAGGCCAACTGACTCTCACTCCCTCTCTCTCTCTGCATGCACACACATACACACACACATGTACACCAGTCCTTAGCTCTAAATCAGAATAGTTTAGATACATTCCTGTGAGGTGATTAAATCCAGACCACAATTCTCCTTCTCCTGCTCTCTCTCCCTCTCTCACACACACACACAAACATACATACACACACACACACCTGTAGCCATCCTATCCCCGACCCAGAGATAAGTCAGTCTCCTCTCCTCTTTTCGCCTCTCCTCTACCCCTCTATCCTCTCCTCCACTCCTTTTTTCTCCCCTCCTCTTCTCTTCCCCTCTATCATCCTGTCCTCCTTTCCTCTCCTCCCCTTCTCTCTCCTCCCCTCTCCTATGAATACACATGTCTACACTACTCTTTCATCCCTGTCCTCTCTACCTCTCTCTACCTCTCTCTCTCTCTCTACCTCTCTCTACCTCTCTCTCTCTACCTCTCTGTCTGTCTTTCTCTCTCTCTCTTTCTCTCTACCTCTCTCTCATGTCTGAAGAGGTCAGAGTGGAGCACACACACACTTACTCACACACATGCGTTTAGTCACACACCACACACACATATACACCACACCACACGCACACACACACACACACACACACACACACAAACCACAACACATATACATACAGAACACCACACACCAACACCACACACACACCACACATACATTTGCACTACTCCACAAACACACACCCACACACCAACACCAGACCACACCAGACACACACACCCCCACACACCAACACCACACATACACACACCACACACACACATAGCTTAAATGTCTGATTGTGGAGGTGCCAGCTGCTAAGCAGTGAGAGGAGACACTGCTAAACACATCATCAAATATTCATCATGTGGAACTGGGATGCTGGTTCACGTTTCTGGATTGAGTTCCTTACAGAGGCACACTACACACACACAATCACTTTACATTCATACACGCACACACACACACGCAGTAACACACTAACCAAACGTACACACACACTCTAACACACACTGACACAGTAACACACCCGCGGACACACTCTGATGCACACACTAACACACGCACTGACACATAGACACACACTCAATAACACACACACACTCTGATGCACACACTAACACACGCACTGACACATAGACACACACTCAATAACACACACACACACTCTGATGCACACACTAACACACGCACTGACACATAGACACACACTCAATAACACACACACACTCTGATGCACACACTAACACACGCACTGACACATAGACACACACTCAATAACACACACACACACTCTGATGCACACACTAACACACGCACTGACACATAGACACACACTCAATAACACACACACACTCTGATGCACACACTAACACACGCACTGACACATAGACACACACTCAATAACACACACACACACTCTGATGCACACACTAACACACGCATTGACACATAGACACACACTCAATAACACACACACACTCTGATGCACACACTAACACACGCACTGACACATTGACACACACTCAATAACACACACACACTCTTCCTCGCAGCAGCGATTGCTCCCACCATCTAAGGAGCAGCTAATCTCAAATTGGCAAAAAAAAAAAAAAAACGATTAAAGATTCTTTAAGATGGTGACACGTCTTAACAAAACTACAGCCATGAGGCTACTCACACAAACACACGCACGCACACACACACAGTAGCTGCCGTTGGTGGAAACGACGGTGCTGATTTTAGTGTCACATTTAATTTTCTGCTTGGTGCTTCTCTCGTCTCCCTCACCAAAAACACACTCTTAAACATCCTCTCTAATTAGGTGATTAGAGCTTAGAAGGCCACGATCGCTCATTTGCATAATTCAATCATAAAAAGTTTGAGATACATATTTCTCTGTTCGTTTGCAACTGTCCCCAGGCCTGTGATACTAATGTGATTAAACAATACCTCCTCCACCAGAACTCAGCTACAGGCAACTCAGGGATTATTTTATTAATTTCACCAGACAATCAACGTTATTCTACATGACTGGTGTAAATATAGCAGAGCGTGACGTGCAGAGGAGAATGTGCCGGAACCAGAGTGACACCTGCTCATGTGGTCTCTCTGCTGGAGGGATGTGGAGGATGGTGGACAAGCATACACACATTCTCATACACACTCTCACACACACACTCTCGCACCACACACACATATATACACAACCACACACTCACACAAACACGCATATACTCAACCGCACACACACTCACACCACACAAACACACATTTACACAACCACGCACACAGACTCACACTACACACACACATATACACAACCACACACACAAGCGCATACTTACACAGACACACACACAGACATTCACACACACACTTACATATACACAACCACACACACGCACACACACTGACTGAGGGGAGTACCAGACTGATTGTGAGTGTGTGTGTGTGTGTGTGTTCAGTAAGGCAACCCCCCTCCCTCTCTAATTGACCACATGTGTCCTGGCTTTGCTGCTGTAATTCATTGGTCACGGCTGTAACACTGATCATGAAGTACAGAAGCATTCTGACACACACACACACACCCTTACACACACACCCACACACACATCCAGGGAGAGTTAAGCCCAGTCATAAAAATATCAAAGTGTCCCTGCCTCCTGTTCAGAGCAGCTCTCAGGAGAGTTAAATAAGATTCTTTCTCTCAATTAGACCAATAACACTCACCATATTTCTGCTCTGTCTGTATTTATGTTTCATGTCACGTTCAGTTCAAACAGAAATAAAATGTAAAATCGGATGGAACAGTCACACACGCACATGCACAGATTACAGTTTCTCATCAGGATTGTGTGTGTGTGTGTATGTGGATCTATGCTTGTGTGTGTGTTCGTGTTTTGCTTGGTGACCACTCTGCACGTGCAGTATGTATTATTGAGAGAGGAGCATCAAAACAGAGCAGAGCTGTATAATATATATATAATTCATACATGACATTAAGAAGTATGAGGAGTGACAATATCTACTGGGGGCGCTGTGTGTGTGCGCACGTGTGTGTGTGTGTCTGAGTATACAGGGCAGATGAATGTGTGCACGCGTGTAGGGGAGGTGAATGTGTGTGTGTGCACGTGTGGGGGTGTGTGTGTGTATGTGTGTGTATGTGTGTGTGTATACTGCCCAGGGCATGGCTACAGGCACAGATTTGTCCATATGGACCACCAGGAAATCTAGTCAGCCAACACTGACAACACACACACACACCATCACCGTCTTGCAATGATCTCCATGCCTCTATCTCTCCCTACCTCCCTCTCTCTCTATCTTCTTCCTCCCCTTTCTATCTCTCTCTATCCCTCCTTCTCTCTAAAACATCCCTCTCTATCTCCCTATTTACCTCCCCCTCTCTCCCGCTCTCTCCCCCCCCCCCCACACTTTCGATCTCACACACCCCAGCAGCTGTATCTAAATCCCAGGTACCCTGTGCCCCAGCCTCACCCCCAAACCTTGCCCCACCCTAGCCCCAAGCCCAGTCTCGCCCCCACCTCTCATTCAGCTCCGTCTATCTTTCGCGCGCTCATCTGCATGCGCTACGACACCGGTTAAGCGGTTAAACCGGCTAATCCAATACACCTTGGACGGAGGGAGAAACGCGCGCGCGCCCCAGAGTGTAAAACAGCCCAGATGTTCGTCTAATGTTGTTTCCATTCAATCTCCTAAGTGCCTCGCGCTCCTAGTCCCCAAGTGCAAACTGGTTTAGCGTTATGTTTAGCTTGCAAATTCTTTTTAATAAATAATGAATGCAATAAAAACCCGGAGATCAATCGCGCGCTGAGATATCATAAAAACGCAGTAAGTGGCGCTTGTGTTTGCTGATTGCGGTGTTTCTGCCCGCTCCCAGATTGGCCACGTCAGTGCTAAAGGTTCTGTCGAAATGTTTTTGATGATATCTCCCGATGATTCCGTCCCCGTTCCCCGGCCCCGGACGCCCGGTAATGAAGGCAAATGATCCTGCCTGTTTTTTCCTCTCCCTCTTTTGCTCTCTCCGCCAGATATGAACGGAGAAGGGGGGAGGGCGGGATGGCGAGGGTATGTTTGCAGACATTAGTTACAACCATCTGGCGGGCCGGGAACGGCGGATGACGGTTCACTATGACTGTAAAATGCTGCGCTCCGCTGGGCGCGCGCGGCCTGGTTCGCTGTAAAAGCACGGGCCGCAAGGTGCAAATTCAATTCTCTCGCCTCTCCCGTTGTCGGCCGCGGGGCCCGGGGCGCTGCCGGTGACACCGACTTCAATCCGTCTGAGGTGAAAGGTAGCTTAGTACAGCATGCTACTGGGCTACCGGGGAACCATACGTTCACATCTTGGCGAGGCCTGTGACTAAGCTGCTCATCTATGGTTAGATAAATATGAGATTCAATGTATTGCCTCTCTCTCCATCTCTCCTTCTCTCCTTCTCTCCTTCTCTCTCCTTCTCTCCCTCTTTATCCTTCCTTCTATAGCTCTCCATCTCTCATTCTCTATCTGCTTCTCTCTCTCTCTCTTCATCCCCCCGTCTGGAGGCAGCAGGTCTACCTAACAGCAGGTTAGATTTGAGGAGCGCGAGACAGATTGATTTAATAGATCCGGGCCGGGGGACGGTGAAGCGGGAGGGCCGGGGAGGGGCGCGTGCTGAAAGGTTAATTACAGAATCTTGCCCAAACTGACCATCTGGACACGAGCGGAAATATCTCCCTGACCAGCTCGCGCTCTCTCTTTCCCCCTCTCTCACTTTCTGTAACACTCAGTGGCATATTTGATTAAGACGAAGGAGCAGGGTAAAAGAACATGGAAAGGAGCGTGTGTATGTGCGCGCGCGTGAGATGAAGACTATATCAATTGATGTCTTTGGGCGCAGTGTGAAATGAATTCTTCAATGAGCGGCGCATTAACTTGCGCATCCGGAAACACAATTTTCCTTGTTTTATTCGTAAACGTTATTTTATCAGTAGTGAGCTCAATTGATGTGTAGCCTATACTGTGCTTATACGGCGTAGCTGAATGCTGCGAACACGGCGTGAATACTAACAGAGGCCTGGAGAGCTGACCCGGCGGAGGGAGAGGCTACAATTCACGTCCTCTGAGGACAATAGTGCAGTTTAACTGTAATCAATACCGCTCACGTCACCTTGGCTTAACGGGCGCGGTCCCGCCGGCTGACACATGAACCGTGAAAGCGCGAGAAAAGCTCAGTCAGGCAGAAGCCTGTCAAAATGTTTATAATAAAATAGAATTAAAATGTAACGAAAAACAGAGACAATTAGAAGGTCCAATGTTCTCCCAGCAAACAGACTAAATTGCAGAGTCTTTAATAATTATTATAAATCCGTATGTTGTGACAAACTGTGTACAAATCCGTGATCAGAAAAGAACGTCTCAAACATGTCCCCATTGGCCAACTCAAGGTGGATCCCCAAAAGGGATTTTATAAAAATATTTATAGGCTATATATTTATAGACTAAGCTAAATTAAATTAATGTAACTGTCTCCTTGTGTCATTATTAGGCTATGATATTGTTGTCATAATTACTATTAGCCTTTTCTATATATACTGTGTACAGTGCCTTTAGTTTTCAGCCTATAATATTTAACAATTGAAATGAGCGTGCTTTAGTTCCGGTGTGTCCTCTGTCTGGCGGGATGATTGAGAGCTCGAGCAGGCTGTCTGAGCTTTGGCGTAACTCGGTGTGTCAGAGACCGCTGCGCTGCGGTGAGAGACAAAGTTACCGTCCCGGTCCGTGGAGACAGAAACACCCTGAGGGGTCGGTGCCGGGGGACCGGGGGGAGAGCGAGCGTTCGGCCCTATTTAGTGTTCTGTCCGCGAGCACTTCTGTCCTGGAAAGCAATAGATTAAGATTCTGACTTCAAATTGAGCAGAGAATGCATCCGCGATGATCCACCTTAACGTGTCGCATTGATTTATTAAAACACATGCACGCGGCGTCTGCCTGTAGCCCCCGAGTGCACTGCAGGCAGCCCGGTTGAAGAGCAGCTCGAGGAAAGAGTGAGGGCCGGGGAAAAGAGGCGATCAGATAAGGACAAGTTAATGTTGTTTAGATAACTGTTGTTCGCCTATCACTGGGCCATGTGACATGAAATAAAATGTTGTATTTTGTTCTTTCTCTGCATAAAGTAACCAATTCACAAATGATAAACTGCAGGCCTGTTTATGAAGTGATTAAGATGACCACCGGCTCATATTAAAAAACTGCATCGCGTCGGTCAATAATCGCTTTTACTTTGTTTCCCTAATCTCTCTTTCCGTTTTTGTTTTCTCAGCCGCAGACGACGCGAGAAATATGCGCTTAAATCTTTTACAATGTCCTTTTACAAATTAACACAAATGTGTAAGGTGCCAGTAGCTAATGTGTTGAATCTATTTAATTAAAAAGAATTTTGCACAAACCTAACTTGACAACGGCTCTGACACGTTGAGAGGGGAGAGACACTGATGAAGCTTGAGCGGACACGGCCGCTGCAAACCAAACACGGGCTGAAAGCGCTTCATAAAACTATAACCATAAAACACATACCTGATTATTCTCGGAAAGGGAAATTAATTTGAGAAAATAAACCTGCCCAGCAGACGTGCTGTTGGTTCAAAGCCGTCTTCCAACCAAGCTGGGATAGGCTACTGGGAAACAGGGTGGCGCAAGGGTCATACAATCCTTCTTGACCAAAACACAATAAAAAAAGCATATGACGTTCTAAAAGCCACTCAGTCGCTTAAAGAATCTACAGGCTATGTTTTAATTTTGTAGGTTTTGTATAGCCTACAATTATATTACACATAGGCCTAAGACTTCAGACAATTAAGAGACGAAGGCTGAGAGGACTGTTCATGTGTTTGTTGTGTGTTTACGTGTGAGTGTACTCAATTTTATAATTGTGAGTGTATTTAGGCTAATTGTGTGTGCTTGTGTGTTTAATTGTGTGTGTGCTTGTGGTGTTAATTGTGTTGAATTATTTGTGTTTAATAGTGAGTTTGTTCTTGTGTTTAATTGTGTGTTTGTGTGAAGTAGTAACCACTTCGCTTAAAGAGGAAGATAGAAAGTACACATTTGAATCAGCAATAGTTGACACCCAGGCCGTGTGTTTGTGTGTGTGTAACACGGAGAGAGAGAGAGAGAGAGAGAGAGAGAGAGAGAGAGAGAGAGAGAGAGAGAGAGAGAGAGAGAGAGAGAGAGAGAGAAGGGGGGGGCGAGTAGCCTACTGAAGTTGCCAACGACCTGAACTACTTTAAACAATGCTTTGATGACGATGCCGTCGCTGAACGGTGAGGGCTGCAGAGCCTGAACGGTAACACGACTCCTCACGCGCATTTCATCACGGCTAGAGTCAAGTTCAAACTACGGCCTACGGTCGCCTCTCTACACAATTAAGTAAGGCCAGAAACTTTGAGTTGATTGTACACACACACGCATGCACCCCAACACGCACACATAATCCCTCACACACATGTATCTTTCCTTCTCTTTCAATATGAAAGCAGCAGTGAGTGACTTACTACTCACTTACACCGTAACGTACTAACCTGGCGTTGGTGCAGTCGTTATAAAGCGCCTCGAAGTCCTTACGCGTAATGAGTTTGCATCGGTTCACCCCCGGCTGTATGGCTCCGAGCCCCCGGAGGATGCGGACCTGCTCTACGGTACACACAACCGGGCAGATATCCAGGCGCTTCAGCTTGGTGTAGACGGTGTGCAGCCCGCCGACCAGGTGTTTGAGGAAGAGGTCAAACACCTGCGGGAGGCAGATGAGCTCCTGACCGTCCACGCTGAACGAAGCCACCTTGACCCCGTGCACCTCCACCATCTTGCACTCGTTATTAACGCTCGCGCCGGTCCCGGTCCCGTTTCCCCCACCGCTGCCGCTGATGAAAGAGTTGATCATGCTGCTGGTCAGGCGCGGGGACTCGGAGGGGCTCGTGTAGAGCGGATCCGAGCGGAACAGGCTTCCCGGGGCAGGGACGGAGGTTGGCGAGAGAACCGGAGGAGTTGCTGATAGGGCCATAGTTGCTCGGGTTTCTTCCTTTCCTCGCGCTCTTTCTCTCTCCCGCTATTTTTGTTTTCTTATTTTTCCTGTCGTTCTTCTTCTGTTTCTGTTTTACCCTCGCACGCGCTCCCTTCGGATAGTCGGTAATAGGCAACCACCGATCTCACAAGTGCGCTGGCCGGACTGAGCACGAGCGACTCACGGTTTCAATTAGCCAGCCCACCGATGACTAAAATGACAACTCGACCAACCAACCAGAAGAGACGCAATTCGTTTGCCAGCATCCTATTGGTGCTCGAAGCGTGACTGGCGGATCAACCGGAGGGAGTGCGGGGCGGGACTACAATGACGGATTCTCCGGTACTCCAGAACTTTTCTCAGACTTGGAAACTCTCATTACTGTTCAGCTCCGGCGGTGGGAAACATGACTTACAACCATAAAGCCTAATGTCTCACAGCTGCGTACACACAACACCAACGGATAGGCTGTTAACGGTGCTGTAATAACGGTAATAACGGCTGCCCAGACTCTACTCTCCTTCGTTTGATTTCTATCTCATATATTTGCAATCTGTTCACTTAACATTACAGAACATGTAATAATCTGATTGGTTAGTCTGTCTACTGAGAGTGATTTCAGTTCAATTTATAGGCTATTTACTAGCCTAATTAGAAATACAAATATACTAACCAGCACTGTATAATTACAGATAATAATAGCCTACATTCTTCAGCTATCTAGGAAGAACATGGCTTTATCAGTTTACACAAAAACAAATGTTCTGTAATCAAAGGTCTGTGAGATTTTTCCCGGTGCTGTCACTACAGGATCTCGCGCTGCCTGTGTTTGGAGTCTGTGGGCTTCACCGGGGTGCAGTAGAAGTCTCCGGTAACGGGTCCCATCTGCAGCTCTCGGTCTCCGCCCTGCCGGGGGATCAGGCTCACTGCGAAGGGACGGTAGCGGAGGGAAGCGAATGTACATTCCCTCCCTCCGTCACCGATTCGCTTCCCTCCGCTACCGTCCCGTACACGTAGAGGCGCATTCATAATTTTTGAACATAAATTGAACACAAAAATAACATATAAAAGTTTCATTTCATTTATTGTGTAAATATAGGGACAATAGGCCTATAGGCTACACAGACTCAAACTGTCTGAATAGCCTACTTCAGTCACAGACGGACTGACTGAACGCTGCATGTCTTTGATCCAAACTCCCCGTTGATTACTGAGTTGATTACTTAGTATCAAACCACTCATCTCAGCAATAACAATATGAGTAATAAAACTGTTCCGGCTTCTAATCTCTCCGGTTGTTTTCATGCGAATCCAAACCTATCAATTTGTGCTCAACATCTGCGTTGTTCTGCTGCGTGTGTCTCTGCGTAAGAGCGCGGACCTGGCAGCGTCACAAGCAGATGGCACTATTTCAAACACAAACCTCTCTAGGAGTATAAGAGTGTTGGGAATGAATAGAGGAACGCTACTTAACCTTTGGGCCTCCTCGTCGTGGAACTGGAGATTAATATTCTAATGACTGTTTAAATGCCATGCAAATTTCTCTTGCAAGTACCCCACGGTTAAATTAAAAAGCTTGTTGGCAATCTGGAAATGAGATACATATTTTACCTGGTTTCTGTGGCAGCTCCTTCATCCGCTGTTTCAGCTGTTTGATTATCAGATTACCATAGCCCCCCTCTTATCCCTCCCCCCTCAGCCCCGTCCATATGTCCCCCAACTCAGGTACAGTTGAGGATGTCTCTATGCAGAGTGACATATCTCATTGCTCAGAGTAGACTCTCTGTTATACTCCCCTCCTCCCTTCCGCCCCCCCCCCTCATCCGAGCCTTCCTCCCTCCATCTCTCCTCCTCCCTCCCTACATATCCCCTCCTCCTTACCTCACTCCTCTCCTCTTTCCAAGTTAAGAAAGGCCCTCCATCCATCCCTCCATCTCTCTAGGCTGAGCCCAGTAGCACAACATTTCCTCCTGTCTATTACAGTCATTTGTGAATGCAAAACACAAATCAATAACTATAAATTACTGCTGATTGCAATTGAACGCTTTCATAATTTCAATGTCACTCGTGATGGATACATCATGCATGTCAGAGCGTTTCCAATTCATCACACTACCTCTCCTCTTTCTCTCCTCTCTCCTTTTTCTTTCTCCTTTTTTCCTCTATGTCTCCCTCTCTCTCTTCTCTTTCTCTCCTCACGCTTCTCATTTTCCTCTCTCCCTCTCTCTCTCTCTCTCTCTCTCTCTCTCTCTCTCTCTCCCTCTCTCTCTCTCTCCCTTTCTCTTGGTTAAGGTCAGTACTGTTACACCAGTGGAAGGAAGATGTCATGAAGATGACAAAGTGTCGACAAGTAGAAACACACACACACACACACCCAGCTCACGTTGCCATAATTCCTAAGACGGACATAATTGCAGCCAAATCTTTGAGGAGGTCCTTGAATACAGTTAACTTTCTTTTCAGATTTCACTACAATCACAAATCCTTAATCACATGATCTGAGAGTCCTTGGAATGCTTTTCTTTCATTGGCTGTATCAGTCCTTCCCAGAAGCCCCCCCCACCCCTCCTCTCTCTTCCACCCCTCTTTTTCCCTTCTCTCTCTCGTTCCTCTGGGCACCTGACTGTTTCTAAGCAGCTCTGCTCAACTTTCTTCTACCCATGTTTCTCCCCCTTCAAGCAGAAGGGACAGGCGGAGGACAGAGAGGCAAGGGGAACCTTTACCACCCCCCCCCCCCCCCTCCCCCCTCAAATATAATCCAGCTCCGTAATGAATCACAGCCAACAAGAGGTTCTTAAAACGCTTGAGCCGTGAGAGTCACATCACTGAGCCTCGTCTGAAGCGTTCATCAAAGCGTTCTGGGCTCAGAGGATAGCACAGGAAGGTGTGGGCACTTGGAAGATAAAGAATTTCTTGATATATTTTTTTTTCTCCCCTCTGTCTCAGAACGCAAGGCGACGCTTAAAAAAAAAAAGCCCCCCCCCCCAAAAAAAACGTTGTCGTTCGTTTGTAACGCTTGCCAGGAAAAGAGCCTGTGAACACACACACACAACCCTGCCCCCCCCCCCCCCCAAATGGCACGGGATGAAAACAACGCCGGCGATTTCAATCCGCACAGGTTTTCCTCTTTTTATAGTTTTTGCTGGGATTAAAGAGGGAGCACCCTCTCCCCAGATAGTGGTCGTGTAACCCCCCAGACACCTCCGCCGCAGCCAGGCTCCCCTGTTGAAAGGCTCGGTGCTGGGTGTAAGATGTGAGACTGGAAGAAAAGAGGACTGAACCAACGCTTGTGTTCTTAGCCATCTGTCGTTACTCTGGTTTCGTACTTTAGCCGACTCGTTTGAAACTGAGAGTGGAGGAGCTGAGTTGATGCTGAACAGGCCCCCCACCCTCCAACACCAGTCTACACCTGCACGGGCCTACATGGAGGGTAGGTATAGCCGTAGTGTAGGAGGAGGTATGTAGATGTGTGGGAGGAGAAGGTAAGGCAGTACTGTAGGAATAAGTCAGCAGTTGTGTAAGAGGAGGTAGTGAGGAGGAGGTAGGCAGTAGGAGGAGGAGGTAGACAGTAGGAGGAGGAGGTAGACAGTAGGAGGAGGTAGACAGTAGGAGGAGGAGGTAGGCAGTAGGAGGAGGAGGTAGGCAGTAGAAGGAGGAGGTAGGCAGTAGTAGGACGAGGTAGGCAGTAGTAGGAGGAGGTAGACAGTACTGTAGGTTAGCAGTAGTGTAGGAGGAGGTAGACAGTAGTGAAGGAGGAGGTAGACAGTTGGAGGAGGAGGTAGACAGTAGTGAAGGAGGAGGTAGACAGTTGGAGGAGGAGGTAGACAGTAGTGAAGGAGGAGGTAGACAGTTGGAGGAGGAGGTAGACAGTAGTGAAGGAGGAGGTAGACAGTAGTGAAGGAGGAGGTAGACAGTTGGAGGAGGAGGTAGACAGTAGTGAAGGAGGATGTAGACAGTTGGAGGAGGATGTAGACAGTAGTGTAGGAGGAGGTAGACAGTATAGGAGGAGGTAGGACCAGGCAGTAGTGTAGGAGGAGGAGGTAGGACTAAGCAGCAGTGTAGGGAGGCAGGAGTGTAGTAGGCTAGTGTAGGATTTGGGGGATTTTGTATTTTGCATAAAAGAGGCCTATAATATTTCAGTAATGTCTGTTACTATAATTGCTGTAAGATTACTGTTACATCCAGCATATGAGAGGATCTGTTTAATGTCAAATTGAGAACTGGTACATGACAGTTAGCGCACATGAAACAGGTAGGCCTACATGGACTGCCCAGATCTACTGTCCAAGGCTGAAGCTCGACGTGCACAACTGGTCCAAGATATTCATTATGTTGCGCCAACAAGGTTTATTCTAGTACACAGCTATTATATAGGGTGACCAGATTTGAGCTTGTGAAAAAGAGGACACTTCGTCGCGTCGACGGACGGGGGGGACGGACGGGGACGGGGAGGGGGGACGGGGACGGGGGGACGGGGACGGGGGGACGGTGCTGGTCGTGTATTGCATGCCGCACTATTTGATCAAATTGACAGTTCTCTCTACAGCTCGCGCAAGAAGGTGGAACGTAAGGGAGTTACCCTTTCCAAAACTTATAAGGGCCTAATAGTTTGTGAAAGACCCAGAGAAACACAAATATCCGACGAGGCAAAATCCCGGACGCATTTTTTTGGTCTCAAAAAGAGGACAATTTGTCTACAAACATCATATTTCACTAACACCTTGTCTTCCGCATCGATTGATTTCGGGTTGTGATGAATGTTCTTTTAACTTAATTAGTATTAAACTTACTGTAGCCTAATTGGGTTGCGCTGTAGTCCAGGAATTGGGACTACAGCGATTTCTTCGTAGGCAACGTCATTCGTTTCCTGCATCATCACATGACTTTGCACTTCCAGACACAACTAGCAACATGGCTGCGGACAACCTACCATCCGAATTTGATGTTATCATACTCGGGACAGGTACTGAGCCACAAGAAAACCTAACGCTATTATGTTGACTATGAATGCTACTTCTTAACCTGCCGCTTTGTCACTGTGCAGATTAAATTGTTGTACGACTGGCCACATATCGAAAACGAGAGAAGTCTACTCTAGGTATAAAATATTGTCTGATGCTGCGTCGCTAGCAGCACAGGTTGATAGCCATCTAGGTTATTAGCTCTAATATAGTATAATATATGATACCCACCGTATGATGTTGTGGTGGCCATAATCTATGATTAATTTATGTTATGAGCTAATACGTTCAACAAACCGGTCAGTTGATAGTAGTGTGGGTATTATCACTACTAGGTAGTACACGTCATTTGACAGCTGTGTTGACATTGTTGGTAGTGTGCTACGCTAGTGCTAGGCTAGCTATTTGAATTTATCAGCGATTTGTCTGTTGTTTAAATGGGTAATTAATATGTTGTTTGCCATCAACGACCAAATCAAACGGTATCTAGAGCTATTCAAAATAGCTACAGCTAGCAGGCTAGCATGGCAAGCTCCATGACTTGCATCTGTCGTCTTGACAACTTCAGCCCCAGCAAGCAGCAGTGGTTTTTGCGCTGTCATGTTGCTGGCTAGGTCTAAATTAACCGCTAGGCTTGGGTGGACATGACGCTCTTTGTCACACACGGTCAGTGGCGTTTTTAAGGGTAAGAAATTGGTGCACGTTCATGCACACTTTGTACAGAATATGACATATCATATTTAGGCTATATGTAGGCTATGACCTTTGTCTGAATGATACACTTGTGCAGGGTGTGTGTGTCCAGCCATCCCAACACCACCGCTTGCACTCTTTTCCTGGTCCAGACACACAGATAACACACACTGCTCCATCAACACCCAGCATTTTCATGCTAAGTCGTAAAAACGAAGTTTGAATGGTTGTTGGTTAGGAGGTAGGTAGAGCTTGCTAGTGTGTGTAACCCGAAAGTTATGTAGTCATAGCAATACTGAGTAGCTTTGTTCTAGTACTCTCAACTAACCTTAAATGGACTGAGCGGCTGAGTCCAAACCTTGTGTCTGATAGAGGACAAGGCGGTAAGCAAAAACCAAAGCCACCATTCTCATAGATAATCCAGGCTACCATGTTATATAGTCTGGACAGCAGCCACATTTCAGCCACCAGGCACAGTGCAACAATAATATGACATTATTGACTTGGCACAGACTGAGATGGAAACTAGCGATGCAGGAGTCGTTCTGGTTCTGGTTCTGTCCGGCCCAGTTCTGTGTCGGAGTGGGACTATCTGGAGCGAGACCGAGAGCCAGCTGGACTCCAGACTGCAGTCACACCCCACACATACTGCTCAGTGTCTGGGTGAGAGGGGCAGGCTGGCCTGGGTCTGGCTGGCTTGGTTCTGGTCTGACACACAGCGTTCTGGTTCTGGGATGGGCAGACAGGCGTGGAGCTCTTTCCCTGGCCCACCTGGTCCCACCTGGCCGCAGGCTGTGTACCTGTGTGTGTGTGTGTACCTGAGTGTGTGTGTTTACCCAAGGGTCTGTGTATCTGTGTGTGTATTTGTGTGGACACCACATAGGGAACAGTTGTTAATGAATATAATGTCACACTGTCTCCATCTGGTGGGCCCTCACCTGTTTGTGTGTGTGTCAGATGTGTGTGTCAGGAGTGCGTGTGTGTGTCGGGTGTTCCTGTTGGTTCCACCCCGTCAGGCTCTGAACAGAAACACACAGCTGACCCACAGTAGGGGGCAGGAGGGGGGGAGTTGGGGGAATAGGGGGGGAGAACGGGAGTAGGGGGGGGGGGAGAACGGGAGGAAGGTGAGTACAAGAGAGAGGGTTGGTGAGGGGGGAGGGGGGGACATTACTGTGTGTGTCATAAGGGACAAGAGCTCTTCTGTTGGAAGTGGGAACTCATACAATATGTAGACTCTCACACAGCCTATAGTCTCAGTCACAATGGGCTGGTACAGTCGTTTATGAGCTTGTGTGTGCGCATGGGTGTGGTGTGTGTAAATAATATGGTGTGTGTGAGAGTGGTGTGTGTATGGTGTCTAGTGTGTGTGTGTGTGTGTGTATACAGAGTATCTTGTGTTTGTGTGTGTAGAGTAGCCTATCATGTCTGTGTGTGTGTGTGAGTGTGTGTGTGTGTGTGTCTGAGAGGAGGCTGCTGGCCCTGGCCAAGCCCTGGTCTCTCTCTCCCAAACCATAAATAACAGCTGGATGATTCTCAAGGTGGAACCAGAGAGAGCGGCCATTCTGGAAGATTCTCTCCGGGAGATGAAGAGAGATTTATGGTTTCATAGCTTTGTTGCTGAGTGCGTTCTGAGCTCCTGTTCTGTCCTCTCCTCTTCCTCTCCTCTTCTCTTCTCTTCCTCTCCTCTGCTCTCCTCTCCTCTCCTCTCCTCTCCTCTCTCCTCTCGTACCTCTCTCCATTCTTTTCCTATTCAGTGGCAGGGCTGGTTTATGGTACTCTATGTTTTGCTTTAACAAACACGATGCGCAGCGATGACTGGCTGGATGGAGGTAGGGAGGGACGGGTGACAGGTGGAGAGAGGGCTTTTCTGAGGGCGTTATTCACACACTGTTTAACAACATTTCCAGTGCTGAGCTGTCGGGCAGACGGATGAAGGCTGCAGATCACCTCACAGTATCAGACAGGGAGGAGGGATGCTATTGTGTAAGGGGTGAGGTGGAGGTTGAGGGTAGGTGGAGGTTGAGGTGTAGGTGAGGAGGAGGTAGTAGTGAGGTGGAGGGGTTAAGGGTTTGGGAGGTGGGGTGGGGTGGAGTTGAGGTAAAGGTGGAGGTAGGGTGGAGGTGCAGAAGGAGGTGGAGATGAGGAGGAGGTAGTAATGAGATGGAGGGTTAAGGGTTAGGGAGGTGGAGGTGAGGTAGAGGTGAAGGTGCAGGAGGTGGATGAGGAGAGGGTGAGGTGGAGGTAGAGATCGAGATGGAGGAATAGGTGGAGGTGGGATAGAGACCAGGGAGACCTACTGTTACACACTCCAGGAGAGGGTGGCTAGCTGACAGACCAGGTCATAAATCACTCTCCTATTGTGTGTGTGAGATAGGTATGTTAGGTGAGAGATGAGATTTGTGTGTGTTTTGGATGGGTTGGGGGTGGGTGGGTTGATGGCATACTTACTGCAGAACAAGGCCAGATGGAATGCAGTCTTTCCCCTAGGATTTTTATTTCAAGGGGGGCGGTTGACCAAAATGTTGCCTCCCATTCAATTTCAATGGAAGGCACGTGACAGGCTCCTCAAGTCAGTGTGCGATTAGTGATGGGCATTCCGGCTCTTTTTTGTGAGCCGGCTCGTTTGACTCAGCTCACTGAAAATAGCTCTTTAGGCTCCCGAACGGCTCTTTAAAAAATAACTGTTTTAACTACGAATTTGACTATGATAGGTGTGAAAACAATTTGAATTTAATTATTAAATGAAATCATACTCTACCTTAACCACAATGTCTTTAAAAATGCATTGATTTGTTATGGCCCTCCTCCGAGTTTCGACTACTACTGAGTGTGTGTGAGTCAGCTCCCGACGTTCACCTACAAGACATTCGCGAACGACTCATCACTATGTGAGATGCCTGGCAATATATATATTTTTTTCATATTTTAAATCAAAATGTGTTAATTTCTCTTCATAAAACCCACTAGAGGACACTATTTAAAAGGATATTTTCAAAAAATTATTCTGGGTCACAGGAAAAATAATTGGTTTTATCTAGGGGGCTTAGCCCCCCCCCAAAAGTGGGAACCTAGATTCGCCCCTGCCCTATTCTATGCGTTTATTAGGGCATTCATGACGAGCAACGTCAGTATGTTGCCAGTCAGAACGAAACCAGCTTGCAGAACACGGCTAGCACAGTAAATGCAAGAAAGTAAATGTTTTTCCCAGCACCACACGGAGCCGCTCGCAAGGAGCGAGTCGGCGAATTCGTGCAAATTTAGTCGCTGTAAGTGGATCTAGTATAGCCTACTCATCGACATGCGATCAGGTGTAAATAACAAGGGCGACGTTGCACGAACATTTGTCACAAGTGAATTGAACTTTTGAGAATTGCCTGTATGTGTGAAAACAGTTTGATCTCGCACGTTTTTGTTTGTGTTTTTTTTGGGGGGGGAGGGGAATAGCCTAATGATATATATTTTTTGTCATTCTTTTAGGGTGGCGGGAGGTCGTTTTGGGGGGGGCGGGCTGCCCCGGGCTGCCTCTCCTTCACCCTATTCATTCTCTCACTTTCACCCTTCTCTCTTTTTCTCTCTGTTTTACCCTCCCTCCCTCCCTCTGTCTCCCTCTCTCTGTGTAGGGCTTCTCTTTCTCTCCCTCTCTTTCTGTCCCTCTCCCTTTCTCCAACAGTGTTGGTTGTCTTGTTCCTCTTCCTCTCCTCCTCTCCTCTCCTTCTTGCCTCAACTCCTCTCCCTCAATAAAATCTGCTTTAACGCAGCTGCATGCACACACACACACACACACACACACACACAGACACACTCTCCCAGTCCACTCAGCAACATGCTACAGTAGACGGAGGCTATGGGCCTCTAGTCTGGCAGGAGGGCAGGGGTACCAGGACAATCACATCAACTGGATGAAGACACAGTCCTCTAATGAAATAAGCTGCTCCATTCAGCACTCTGTCAGCAGGACTGGTTGTGTGTGTTCTCACAGTATGTGTGTGTGTGTGTGTGTGTGTGTCAGTGTTCGAACTGTGTGTGTGTTTTGTGTCTGTGTGTATGTACTTTTTATACACAGTGTTTTTATACACTGTGTGTGTGTGTTCTAACAGTGTGTGTGTTGTTTGTGTGTGTGTGTTCTAACAGTATGTGCTTGTGTGTGTATATATATATATATATATATATGTGTGTGTGTTCTAACAATGTGTGTGTGTTTTGCAGGGCTCTCAGAGTCAGTGATCGCTGCTGCCTGTTCCAGAGTAGGACAGAGGGTTCTTCATGTGGACAGGTGAGGGGCTGGAGGTTTGAGTGTGTGTGTGTGAGGGAAGGGAGCGGTGAGTGTGTGTGAATGGAGGGGTGAGTATGTGTGTGTGTGTTTTTATGTAGGGGGGTGAGTGTGTGTGTGTGTGTGAATGTGTGTATACTACTCACCCTGTGTTGGTCTATCCAGGACAGCAGTGTGTGTGTATGTGTATGTGTGTGTGTGTGTGTGTGTGTGTGTGTGTGTGTGTGTGTGTGTGTGTATGTGTGTGTGTGTGTGTGTGTGTGTCTCCAGTAAACTCCCCCTACCTCCCCCAGGAGGGACTACTATGCAGGGAACTGGGCCAGCTTCACCTTCAACGGCCTGCTGTCCTGGATAGACCAGCACAGGGTGAGTATACACACACACCCATACACACACACACACACACTCTGTGTCTGTCTGTCTCTCTCTCTCTCTCTCTCTCTCTCTCTCTCTCTCTCTCACAAACATACACACACACTCTGTCTATCTCTCTCACACACACACACACACACACACACACACACACACACACACACACACACACACACACACACACACACACACTCTCTCACACAAACACACACACTGCTGTCCTGGATAGACTGACACAGGGTGAGTTCCCACACTTACACACATAGGAAAAGGATGAAATTGATAGTGGCGAGGATGAGAAAGGTGGTGGTGATAATAGTTATGATGGTGGTGAAGATGATCATAGTGATGATGATGGTGTGACTAATGGGAGGTGTGACAGTGAGATGTTTGGTCTGACCTTTCTGTTGACAGCCATGTGTTAACTAGCCTGTGTGTGTGTGTTCTATGCCTTACATGTGTGTGACCTACAGCAAGTGTGTGTGTGTTCTACATCAGCTAGCCTGTGTGCTCTGTGTCCCCAGACACAGAAGGAGCAGGGAGGAGGAGAACCGAGTGAGGACGGAGGAGGGGAGCAGAGGAGTTCCTGGGAGGAGAAGCTGGACGAGGGGGAGGAGGGGCTGATCCTCAACTCCACTGACTCCTCCATCACCAACCTGGAGGTGTACTGCTACGCCAGGTGCGCGCACACACACACACACATACACACACACACACAGAAAAAGGCTAGCTGTAGAACACGCACACAGTCGAGCTGTAAATCACACACAAGCAGTCTAGCCGTAGAACACACACACACAGTCTCGCTCATCTATACAGACCTGAGCCACGTCGGGAGCGCTTGTTTTGACTCTTGTTGTGTCTCCAGTCAGGAGCCAGAGGAGGAGGAGGAGGAGGAGCAGCGACCCACTCCTCCAGGAGTGCAGGGCGGAGCTGAGACGGGAGGAGCATTGGACAGCAAGGAGGAGGAGAAGGAGAAGGGGGAGGAGGAAGAGAAGGGGGAGGAGGAAGAGAAGGGGGAGGAGGAAGAGAAGGGGGAGGAGGAAGAGAAGGGAGAGGAGAAAGAGAAGGGGGACCAGGAGGCAAAGGGAGAGGAGGAGAAGAGGGAGGAGGAAGAGGAGGAGAAAAGGGAGGAGGAGGAGGAGGAGGAGAAGGATGACGAGGAGAAGAGGGAACCATTGCTGACTGAATCCCAGACGGAGACTCACCCCTCTTCAGCTGAGAGCCAATCAGAACCCAGGAAGAAGATCACCTACGCCAAAATTCTGAAAGAGGGGCGGAGATTCAACATCGACCTGGTCTCCAAGGTTGGCATAGTAACCCTGACCCTAACCCTGACATTAGTGGACAGCTGTCATCATTGTTCCTCCACCCTGTTACCTGCCCTGGTGATGGAAGAGGACTGTAATAAAGTTGGAAGGGTCGTCCTGTGTCGGCTGTGACCTGTGAATTCTGACCTGTGACCTCCAGTTGATCTATTCTGACCTGTGACCTCCATCTGATCTATTCTGACCTGTGACCTCCAGTTGATCTATTCTGACCTGTGACCTCCAGTTGATCCATTCTGACCTGTGACCTCCAGTTGATCTATTCTGACCTGTGACCTCCTGCTGATCTATTCTGACCAGTGACTTCTGACCTCCAGCTGATCTATTCTGACCTGTGACTTCTGACCTCCAGCTGATCTATTCTGACCTGTGACGTCTTCTGACCTCCAGCTGATGTATTCTGACCTGTGACTTCTGACCTCCAGCTGATGTATTCTGACCAGTGACGTCTTCTGACCTCCAGCTGATGTATTCTGACCTGTGACTTCTGACCTCCAGCTGATGTATTCTGACCTGTGAACTGTGACCTCTGCCTACAAGCGCATGGATTCTGAGCTCTGACCTGTGACATAAGCCCTCCAGCTCATGTATTCTGACCTGTGACCTCTGCCTACAAGCTCATGGATTCTGACCTCTGACCTGTGACCTCTGCCCTCCAGCTCATGTATTCTCGGGGGTCGTTGGTGGACCTGCTGATCAAGTCCAACGTCAGCCGCTACGCTGAGTTCAAGAACGTCTCCCGAATCCTGACCTACGCCACGGCCATGTGGAGCAGGTACACACTCTCTCTCTCTCTCTCTCTCTCTCTCTCTCTCTCTCTCTTCTCTCTCTCTCTCTCTCTCTCTCTCTCTCTCTTCTCTCTCTCTCTCTCTCTCTCTCTCTCTCCTCTCTCTCTCTCTCTCTCTCTCTCTCTCTCTCTCTCTCTCTCTCTCTCTTCTCTCTCTCTCTCTCTCTCTCTCTCTCTCTCTCTCTCTCTCTCTCTCTCTCTCTCTCTCTCTCTCTCTCTTCTCTCTCTCTTCTCTCTCTCTCTCTCTCTCTCTCTCTCTCTCTCTCTCTCTCTCTCTCTCTCTCTCTCACTCACACACACACACACACTCTGTCACACACACACACACTCTCAATCACATACACACTCACACTCTCACACACACCCCACACTCAATCACACACACACACACTCACTCACACGCTCTCTCACGCACATTCTCACACTCTTCCATATACACACGCTCAATCACACACAATCAGCTCGGTAGTTTAGAGCGCTTGATTGCAGATCAAGAGTTCACAGGTTAAAATCAACCACTGTACTGTACGTTGCTTTGGGTAAAAAGTGTTGGCTAAATGAATACATCACATGACACTACTCACACACAGGGATTGTTGGCCACAGCGGAGGTCAGGGGTCAGGGCTTTGCACCTGACCTGTTTAGCGTCCTAGCCTAGCCTCACCAGACCAATTAGCAAAAGCATATTTCAATCAGGAGAGACCTGGGATGAGCAAAGTCATATTTATTGTGCTAATTGATAGAGAGAGCGGCTAATCGTACATAGAGACCCCGATGACAGCCCCGGCATTGAGGTGGAGGGAAAGGAGAGAGTGTGCATGGGGGGGGGGGAGTGTGTAGTGAGACATAATGGTGTATGGTCCGAGCATGCAGAGTTCGGTCACGCGTGACTGAACTCGCGTTAAGCTTCATTAGTCTGGAGCCTCTAAGTTAATTTTCCATTTCCAAGGGGTGTTATCAATGGCCACAGACCGCAACGCCTCTGGACGAAAACATCATCTTGGTCGTTCACAGAAACACCCTCCTCTGTACAGTCACCGTACTCAACTTGCCCCATATCAGATAAACGCTTGGGATTGGCCCGGCACTTTCAATGCCGGGCGGGAAATCAGTTTGAATGGGAGGGGGACCAGACATCTTCCAGAGCAAGATTAACCCCGATCTGGCACATGGGTCTGGTTCTCAGGCAAACGAGAGACAGAAAGGGATGGAGTGGAACAGTAGCCAGTGGAGTGACCTCAGCAGGGGAGGGATGTGAGTACTTGGGTAGCCTCTAGATCAGCGAGTAGCTGCGTTCTGGCCCATCTGCAGAGGGCGGATGGTAAAGTCCGGTAGGCCGGCGAGGAGGGCGTAACAGTGACCCGGATTGGAAGAGGGTTACTGTAGGGAATAGGGGCAGCTTCGTGCGAGCGATGTGCTTCTTCACATCCAGGTTGTCGTCGAGGATGAACACCTACCTTCTCCCCGCGCGTCTAGAGAATATGTATCCATACCTGAGAGTGTGTGTTTCTGATCCCTCCCCCCCCCCCCCCCCCCCAGGTGCCCTGCTCCAGGTCAGATGTGTTTGCCAGTAAGCAGCTGACGGTGGTGGAGAAGAGGATGCTCATGAAGTTCCTCACCTTCTCCCTGGACTACCAACAGCACCCTGAGGAATACCAGGGTAATACACACACACACTCACACTTTCTCTCATACACACATTCACGTGCAGTCTGACCCCTCCTCTCTGTGACTCCTTCCAGACTATGCTGAACGCCCATTTTGGGACTTCCTCCAGACAAGGAAGCTTACTGAGAACCTGCAACACTTCCTGTTTCACTCCATTGCTATGGTGACGGAGGACACGCCCACCTTGGAGGGTCTGAAGGCCACGCAGCACTTCCTGCGTTGTCTGGGTCGCTATGGCAACACGCCCTTCCTGTTTCCCCTCTATGGTCTGGGGGAGATTCCACAGTGCTTTTGCAGGTGAGATACACACATACACCCTCACACGCAAACACATACACACACACACTGAGCTCAGCTCACTGGCCTGGCTGTGTTTTGAGCGGAGCTCGTCTTGCTGGCCTGGCTGTGTTTTGAGCGGAGCTCGTCTTGCTGTCCTGGCTGTGTTTTGAGTGGAGCTTAGCTCGCTGGCCTGTCTCCAGTGGGTTGTAGATGGCAGCTTTTAGCACCACTGGTATGCTGGGAGCGGGGCTGTAAAACGCTAGCACTTGCGTTAGCGCTTAGCGCTGTGAAATGCTAGTACTAAGCACTCAGCGTTAGCACTTAGCTCTGTGAAACGCTAGCACTTAGCTTAGCGTTAGCACTTAGCGTGGTGAAACGCTAGCACTTAGGGTTAGCTTCACCGAGCCGCTCTCTGTCTACTAAACACACCAGGCTAGAATACAGAAATGGGCAACACTTGACATTAAGGTAACATTAACTACCATTTAACTACACATTAATACCTGTAGTAACAGACTCCCTCCCAGCTGTGTTTGTGTGTTGCTGCGTTGTGTGTGTGTGATAGTGTGCGTGTCTGTTGTAGTTATGTGTGTGCGTTGCAGCTGTGTGTGTGTGTGGCAGTAGTTGGTGTGTGATTTGTAGCTGTGCACTTGTGTGTGATAGCAGTTTGTGTGTGTCTGTTGTAGTTGTGTGTGTTTGTGTGTAGCCTATGTGTGCATTTTGTGTGTGTGTGTCTCTGCCATAGCTGTGTGTGCGTGCGCCGTAACAGTGTGTCTGCGCTGTACTTCTTCTCCGTACTGTAACCATCACTCATGCTGTCTGAGTGGAGATGAGGACAGCCATATTCACACCATCATTATCTCTCTGAGTGATTAAAACCTCCTCCCCTCCTCCTCCCCTGCTCCTCCTCCTCCCCTCCTCCTCCTCCTCTCCTCTCCTCATCTTCCTCTTCTGCTTGTAGCTGTCAGGAGGGATGTACAGGTACACTTACTCACGCTGGAGGAGGAGTGGATAGGGGGGAGGAGTGGAGAGGACGAGGGAGGAGGAGGAGGGAGGAGGAGAGGGGAGAAAGGGCGAGGGGAAAGGAGTACGAGAGGAGAGAAAGGAGGAGGTGATCTGTTACCTGAGCAGTAGCATATTAATAAAGCTCTGTGCTCCAGGCTCAGTCATTTGCATATTAGATTCTCTTCCCCCGGATGAGACGCGGAGATAAGCAACGTGAAGAAGAATTACACATGATCACACCTGTCTGTCTCACGCACACACTCACACATACGTATACACTGGGCACACTCTGCACATACACACACACATGCACATGCATACACTAAGCACACACATACACACACACACACTCAGCACAAACTCACACATATGCACACTCACATACACACCCTCAGCGCACACACTATGTAGCTCATTTTGTAGGGTGTGTGCGTGTGTGACAGGATTGTAATGGATCCTTTGTTCCAGCAGCTGTTTTAACCTGCTGTATCTCTGGATCAAACCATCATACCTCACCTGTAGAGGCCAACCTCACTTTTATACCTCACCTGTAGAGGCCAGCCTCACCATCACTTCTCACCTGTAGAGGCCAACCTCACTTGTATATCTCACCTGTAGAGGCCAGCCTCACCATCACTTCTCACCTGTAGAGGCCAACCTCACTTGTATATCTCACCTGTAGAGGCCAGCCTCACCATCACTTCTCACCTGTAGAAGTCATCCTCACTTTTATACCTCACCTGTATAGGTCAGCCTCACCTGTAGAGGGCAGCCTTTCCTCAGCTTACCTGTAGAGGCCAGCCTCACCTTTATAACTTACCTATAGAAGCCCGCCTCACCTTGACTAGAGGCAGAGATGAAGAAGGGTGGAGAGGTGGAGGCAGGGAGGTGGAGGAGTGGAGAGAAAGAAAAGAAGATAGAAAGGAGAGAGACAGAAGGAGAGTGTGGAGGGGTGGAGAGAGAGAGAGAAAGGAGGCTTGGTGGAAAGAGAGAGAGCAAAGAGAGAGAAAAGAAGAAAGAGAGAGTCAGAGAGAGAGAGAGAGAGAGAGAGAGAGAGAGAGGGGCAGCTAGGTAGGGAGGAGGCACCATCCATCACACTGATACCTGCTAGCTGGTGATGGATGGAGAGATGGAGGAGCAAACTCAATAATCTCTGCTCTCTCTCTCCCCCCTCTCTCTCTCTCTCTTTCTCCGCCCCTCTCTCTCTCCCTCTCTATCCTTTCTCTTCCCTCTCGCTCTCTGTCCAACACTTTGCCAGTCTACCTACACTCTCCCTGTCTGCCCCCCCACCCACTGTCTCTCTCTTTGCCTCTGTCCCTTCCTCCCATTCTCACCCTCTCTCTCACCCCTTTTTTACTCTCCTCATCCCCCACCCCCTGCCCTCCTGTCGTCTGCGAGGTTCTTCACAGATCAGTGAGCGTAGCGCCATGCTAATAAAGTGATGAAAGGCTTGTGTGTCCTTGCCTGTATTATCCCTCAGTCTGACAGCCTGACTCCCTCTCTGCTCTCAATAACCTCTGCTCTCACTGGCACCGTCCATCTCTGTCTCTCTGTCCCTGTCTCCCTGTCCCTGTCTCCATGTCCCTGTCCCCCTGTCCCTGTCTCTCTGTCCCTGTCTCTCTGTCCCTGTCTCCCTGTCCCTGTCTCCCTGTCCCTGTCTCTCTATCCCTGTCTCTCTGTCCCTGTCTCCCTGTCCCTGTCTCTCTATCCCTGTCTCTCTGTCCCTGTCTCCCTGTCCCTGTCTCTCTATCCCTGTCTCTCTGTCCCTGTCTCCCTGTCTCTCTGTCTCTGTCCCTGTCCCTGTCTCTCTGTCCCTGTCTCCCTGTCTCTCTGTCTCTGTCCCTGTCCCTGTCTCTCTGTCCCTGTCTCCCTGTCCCTGTCTCTCTGTCCCTGTCTCTCTGTCCCTGTCTCTCTGTCCCTGTATCTCTCTCCCTGTCCCTGTCTCTCTGTCCCTGTCTCCCTGTCTCTCTGTCCCTGTCTCTCTGTCCATGTCTCCCTGTCTCCCTGTCCCTGTCTCCCTGTCCCTGTCTCTCTGTCCCTGTCTCTCTGTCCGTGTCTCACTGTTTCTGTCCCCGTCTCTTTTTGTCTCTCGCTCTGTCCGTGTCTGTCCCTCTCTCTCTCTCTTTCTCTCTTTCTGTCTCTCGGACAAGGTAGAGGTAGGGGGAGAGTGAGGCAAGGATGAGAGAGAGAGAGAGGGACGGACAGAGAAAGAGGAGGAGAGTGAGGATCAGAGAGAGTGTCAGAGAGACAGGGAGAGGGAGGAAGAGAGAGGGAAGAGGAGTGACAGAGAGAGGGATGAAGAGAGAGAGAGGTGCACCATGACTCATTCACTCAGAGAAAGCAGTCTGTCCATGACAGGGCTTGATTTGCATATTGTGCCACTCTGCTCCAATCAGAAGGCAGCAGATTGAGGGGACTGGGACTTGCATTAATTAATGCAGTGTATCTATGTGTTTATGTGAGGAGTCTGTCTGTCTGTGTGTTTGTGTGTGTATGAAGTGTCTGTCTCTCTCTGTGTTTGTGTGTGTGTGTGTAAGTGTCCCCCCCCCCAGCTATAAACATGTAATTTATTTGGCTCCAGAAGGGTTTAATTTCCCCGTGCCAGCGTGGCCAGGCAGAGACCCTTTGTTTTCTTTTAATTATTGGCCAAGCATAACCCCCCTTCTGGAGCTGGGACACACATCACACACTGATCTGCTGCCATGATGCTGACAGGTGTGTGTGTGTGTTTTGGGGGGGGGGGGATGTGGGTGTGTGTTTGTGGCGGGTGTTTGTGTGTGTGTGTTTGTGTGTGTGCACAAGCAGGGCAATTCTGTGTGTAGGGTCTGGGAGTAGAGTCAGGACTGATAGACCACATCATCGTCATGTTAGTGCATCTCTCATTGGCCTATCTGCTGGACAGAACTACTCTTTTACACCTCCTTTGCCTCCACATCCTCCTCCTCCTTTTTGACCTCCTCCCCCTCCTCCTCCTTTACCTCCTTCAGTCTGCACTCCCCCATAGAACCTAGAAGAGAGGCAGTTTGGAGAGAGGCAGCTAGGAGAGAGCAGAGAGGCAACCAGCAGAGGGTAGCTAGGGGAGAGGCAACTAGCAGAGGCAGCTAGGAGAGAGCAGAGAGGAAGCTTTGAGAGAGGCAGCTAGCAGAGAGGCATCTAGGAGAGAGGCAGTTAGCAGAAGCAGTTAGGAGAGAGCAGAGAGGCAGCTAGAAGAGAGGCAGCTAAGAGAGAGGAGAGGGGGAACTAGGAGAGAGGCAGCTAGGAGAGAGCAGAGCCTGTAGCTTGTTTAGCTGTCTCTTACATTAGGGTTTAATTACTGGAACAACTAGTTGGAGGCAGTTGTTCTCTTGGACGGGGGTGTGTGTATGTGTATATGTGTGTGTGTGTGTGTGTGTGTGGGGGGGGGGTGTCGTAGATTTATTTTGGATGTGACCTTCTCCCCACTAGCTGCAGCTGTAATCAGTGGAATTAATAGCATAATCAAATTATACACAAACTCATAAATCATGTCTGCGTGTGCTGTCAGCGAGCCGGACTATTAAAGGCCTCCATTGTTTCTGCAGGCTGTTAGAGGCCCTGGCCCCGATCACACTCTGATAGGAGCAGAGATGCCATTTAGAGGCCGGGGGAAGGGCTGGGGGAGGGGGGGGGGGGGCTTTCTCACAACTGTTCATTTAGGCGGCATGGCGAGTGATGTGCGGGGATGGGGGAGGCGGGTTGACGTGGGTTTTGGGGGGTGGGAGTGGGGGTATGGGCTGTTTGAATCTGGGCAGACGGGCCGCTGTGATTGGTCCAGACAGGACACCGTGATTGGTCCGGACAGGGAGGGTTAATTAGAGTAATATCAGATAAACATCTGTCAGCCCAGGTTAATGACATGGAGAGGGGCTTCCCCTGTTCACACACACACACACACACACACACAGTCTGCTGGGCTGCTGGAAAGGAGATGGGCTGTATGATTAACCTCCTACACTTTAACCTCAAGTTGTTCATTGGATTCACCTCAAGTCCCTCTCTTCTCCTGGGAGGGGAGGGGACTCATGGATTATCCTCTCTACCTCCACCTCTACAGTCACTCACTTTTTTCACTACATCAGGTGTGCTGCTGTACATTTGAAACTGCATGTATGTGTGTGTGTGTACATGCAGGATGTGTGCTGTGTTCGGAGGGATCTACTGTCTTCGCCACTCTATCCAGTGTCTGGTGGTCGACAAGGAGACTGGCAAGTAAGTACTGCCACACACTCGCACACACTTACAAACTTACACACACTTTCACAAACACTTACACACACACACACATACTCACACAGATGTTTGGGAACATCTGTCTATGTGTGTGTGTGTGTGTGTGAATCAGTGTAGTTCTTCGCGCCAAGGCGAGGAGGAGATGGGGGATCCGGAATTTAGATGCAGTATTAATTTTCAGGGTCTAGAGCCGTCCCTCCCTCCGCCCCGCCCCTCCGCCCTGCCCCGGGAGACAAATGGAGAGCTGCTTGCAAGTGAGGCTAGTAATGACTGATCCTCCCTCCCTTCCTCCTTCCGTCTTCCCTCCTCCTCCTCCTCCTCCTCCTCTCTTTCCCCTCCCCCTGTTTCGCTAGCTAATGCTAATGCTAACGCACTTACGAGACTGGAACTCGCAGCGAATGCCCCTTATAACATCAGCCAGTCAGTCACCCACCCAGCCATTCAGTTAAACAGACAGGAATACAGCCAGCCAATCGGTCACCCAGTCAGACAGTAAACAGACAGCCATCCAGCCAAACAGACAGTTTGCCAAACAAACAGCCAACCAGTCAAACACCCAGCCAGCCAACCAACCAGTCAAACAGCCAGCCAGCCAACCAGTAAGAAAGCGTCTCCTCGCCACGCCGTGCTCCCAATGTCGTCATGGCGACGCTGATCACGGCCACCATCGTCCATCATGAGAAGTTTGACCAAGGTGAAACACCTGGCAAGGTGTCTGGACTGAACAATGACTTTAATTTCCCTCCCATCATAAATTACATGCTTATGTCTCCACTTACTACACACATAAAACTAAAGGGCAGGGAGGAGAGGAGAGGGGGAAGAGATGAGAAAGGGGACAGGGAATAGAGGGAGGAGGAGGAGAGGAGGAGGAGGAGAGGAGAGGGGGTGGAGAGGAGGTGGAGAGGAGAGGAGGTGGAGAGGAGAGGGAGGAGGAGGAGAGACGGTCGAGGAGAGGAGGTGGAGGAGGTGGAGGAGAGGAGGTGGAGAGGAGGTGGAGGAGGTGGAGGAGGTGGAGGAGGTGGAGAGGAGAGGGAGGAGGTGGAGAGGAGGTGGAGGAGGTGGAGAGGAGAGGAGAGAGAAGAGGGAGGAGGTGGAGAGGGGGGTCAGTAGGAGGAGAGGAGAACGAGAGAGTGCTCTGTGTGTGTGTGTCTGTGTGTATGTGAGTGTGTGTCTATTCTGCAGTGTCTGTTTGTGTGTGGTCAGTAGGTCACCTGACAGACTGACCTGGTGGTCACCATGGTTACAGCTGCATGCTTAATGCTGTCTGTTTAGGATTATGATGGTAGAAGTAAACACAACGTGTGTGTGTGTTTGTGTGTGTCCTGCATCCCTGGATGTCCCAGCCCTTACCAAATTCCATATCCCACTCCATTGGTTCATGATTGATTTTAAGTGTGGGTGTGTGTATGAGTGTGTGTGTGTGTGTGTGTGTGTGCATGGTTGGTTTCAGGATTGATTTGAAGCGTCAACCTCCAGTGCCGAGGCCCCTCCTAGTAAATAAATCTTCATTTACATAAACAGTCCCTCCCTCCTCCCCTCCCCCTTTCTCCTCCCTCCGTCCCTCCCTCTCTGTCCTTCCTTACCCCTCTCTCCTCCCTCCCTCTCCCTCTCTTCACTCACCTCACTCTCTCTTTCCCCCTTCACTCCCTCTCCTTTCCCAAACCATCCCTCCCCCCCTGTCTCCCTTACTCCCTTTTCCTCACTCCCTCCTCCCCAATCTCCCTCCTCCCCCCCATCTCCCTCCTCCCCCCATCTCCCTACTCCCCCCTGCCCCCAGTCTCTGGGTTAATGAGCATAAGCAGGGGCCGGGCAAGCATGTTTCCAGGGGGTGGGGGGTGGGTGGCGGGGGGCGATGGTTGGAGTGGGGTTTTGGAGATGTTCCTGGTGGGGGGAGGGGGTGTGTTGTGAAAGTCCATTTCAGGGATGTCACCCCGAGCCCATTAGAGTACATAATGAGCCCTATAAAGCTATCTATAACTCCTGACACACACACATACTTACTCACATACACACACACACACACTCACACCACACACACACTCACCACACACGCACTCCTTTGTGATCCCACTCTGGGACGGGGGCAGAGGGAAGGTCACACACACTTTCACCAGAGGGAGAAGGTCACACACACACTTTTCACACACTTACGTACCCCACGTCTCTCTTCTCTCTCTCTCATCTCTCTCTCTCTCTCTCTCTCTCACTCTCTCTCTCTCTCTCTCTCTCTCACTCGCTCTCTCTCGTCTCTCTCGCTCCTCTTCTCCTGTCTCTCACACACACACCTTCATACACTCTCACACACACACACAGTCATATGCTCTCACACACTATCATACACATACTCATTCTCTCTCTCTCTCTCTCTCTCTCTCTCTCTCTCTCTCTCTCTCTCTCTCTCTCACACACACACACACCTTCACACACACACACACACATTCACTAGATAATGACGATGGTGAAAAGATGGTGATGATGATAACGATGATGGTAATGGTGATGAAGATAAGGATCTTGTCTGTTCCTCCTGCCCTCAGGTGTAAAGCTGTGATTGACAGCCATGGCCAGCGAATCAGCTGCAGCAACTTTGTGGTGGAAGACAGTTTCATAGGAGCAGAGCACAGGAAACACACGCCCACCAAGTGAGAGTTAACCAGTCACTCTTGTGTGTGTGTGTATGTTTGTGTCTATTGTAATGTGTGT